>NC_090647.1:27106352-27363852 GCF_040937935.1 Hyperolius riggenbachi
CCATATTTATTTCCTTGTGAACTATGCCATTTGCTTGGCAGCCCTGTTGATCTTCTGGCATAAGTAGTGTGTGAGTCAAAACCCTGGAGCAAGCATATGGCTAATCCAGTACAAAAGTGCCTGATCTGTTGCATGCCTGTTCAGGGGCTATGGCTACAGGTATTAGAGACGCAGGATCAGGAGAACAACCAAGCAACTGGTATTATTTAGAAGGGAAATACTGTAAATATGGCCACCTCCATATCCCTCTCACCTCAGGCTCCTATAAACAAGTCTGTCAGGCAAACATGCCCGTGGGCTCCATACTTTATTAACTGTGTCCCTGCCAGAAGCGCACTAGTGTGATCAGGCTTTCTGGGTGTGTACAACTGGATATTTTGATTGGCTAATTTTACAATCTCTGTGTTGTATGAGGGGCAACAGATTGTGAATACTGGGAGCAGATTGTGTAGTTAAGCTCTCATACTATGTGGAAGTGGAGAAATTAGCCATTTGTTAGATGATTAACCACTTCCGGATTTCTGGTACGCTTATCTACGCCACTGCAGGGGAGTAGATAAGCGTACTGTTTGTTTACCGACGCCGCTCACGATTGCCGCTTGTCTCCCATCCGCAATCGCCGCAGTCCTGTCCCTCCATGATCGGGGAATGTTTCCATCCCCGATCACTGAGTCTCTGATGACTCACAGCTTCCTAAAGTGCTGATCAACAAAAATCCCTCCCAAGAAACAAAAATGTAAACATTTGGTTCAGTGTTAGATTTACTGAACACAGAACTCCATAGCCCCATCTTGTGGCCAAAAAGTAAAAATACATCCAAAAACCCTCTAACACTAACCTACAGGAGAATTAAATAGGTTTTTTAAAAAATATTTTTAACCCCTTCCTCCCCACCCCATAGTTACCACAATAAAACACTTGTAAAAAAATAAAAAAAAAATACACCATTAAAAAAAATATATAAATGGTTACCTTAGGGAATCTGTTAATATGTATGTCATTACTGTGTTTTTTGTAATTAAAGTCTTGGAATAATTATTATAATATAAACAACACTAAACGAAAAAAAAAATATTATTGCCATACTTTGTACTAGGGACACAATTTAAATGTTGTAATAACCGGGACAAATCAGCAAATAAAATGTGTCTGTTTCATCATCAATAGCACATTTTATTTTAAACTACAATGGCTGAAAGCTGAGAATGGTGATTTTTTTTTCATTTTTTTCTACTTCTTCCTTGCAAAATACATATACATAAAATAATGGTTAGCAAAAAGTACTGCCCAGAGAAAGCCTAGTTTGCCCTGCAAAAAAAAATATATAGATCATGTCAGTGTGATAAGTAGCAATAAAGTTATTGGCAAATGAAATTGCTCTGGTCCTGAAGGTGAAAAAACCTGTAATCCTGAAGTGGTTAAAATTGGATGTGTGTAGGCACCCTAAAGCAATGCAATACGGTAAACTGTTAAACAATAAGCTGCTGCTGCACCAAAAGCAAGGACTGGAATACCAATAAAATAGTATGCAAAACACTGGTGCTGCTCTAGTCTACTATTGTGGGCATACCATAAGAGTAAGGTAACAGCTGTAAGAGTAAAGCCTGGTACACACTTTCAATCATGGTTGGCCAATCAGTTACCAATGTTACCACCTCCATGTAGTATGAGGGCTTGCCTGCACAATCTGTTCATAGTATTTAATATCTGTTGACCGTCATACTGCATACAATTGGCAAAACTGGTCAGTGATTGGCCAATCATAGTGTGTGTGCGCCAGGCTTTACTCTTACAGTTGTCACCCATTCCTAAAGCCTGGTACACACCTTCAGTTTTGATTGACCAATTATTGGCCAATTTTACCACCTCTTTTGAGTATAAGGGGCAGAAGATTTTGAATACTATGAGCAGTAGGTAAACTCTCATATTACACGGAGGTGATAAAATTGACGTTGTGTACCAGGCTTAACCGGCTCGAGGCCGCGGAAGTGAGACTCTACACTGCATCTGTGGCTCACAATCTCATGCAGCTTTCCACCACGGTCCAGATCTGATCGCTGCTGTGACAGCCGAGCTTCCTCTTATGGGTAAGGAGACAGTTTCATTGGCTTCTTACAAAATAAAAAAAGGCTGTGGTCCTTAAGGGGGTCCGAGCCTTGCGGTCCTAAAAGAGTTAAGGGTGCGCTAAACAAGTTTTTGTAAAACTGTATGCATGCCTATAAATGTTCACAAATATTCTCACCTGTGCGAAAATGTGACATTTTTGTAACAACAATGACAAAAGGGCCGTATTGACTCATCACTAGCTTTCCCATGAGCCCTTGCTGTCTGGATATTATAAGTACTGTAAATATTTTATCCTAAAGCTAAGTAGCCACCAGAAGATGGATCGGGGAATCTGTGGGGAAAATGAGAAGATAAAAGATCATTCCCAGACCCATCCTTCAAAATCGTGTACTGCGGAAACAAATGACGGGATGAGTTTAAAGAGGAGCTGTTAGGTATAAGGTCTCAGAGAAAATAAACACATATATCAGTAGCTAAAGATTGGCTGTACTTACATTACATATGCATTTCACTGTCCACGTTTGGATTTACAGAATTTGTATATAGTATATGCAGAGATAGATGCTCCTGACAGCTCATGGCAGGCTCCATGTTTTTCTGTCAAATGTGTCGTCATGTCCTGCCTGCTTCCTGATCACAGATAAGCTCCTACTTGAACAACACAGTGTGCAGTGAATATTAATGAGCCATGTGGCTAGGAACAATAGCTGACTCCTGCAGTGTACTCTGCCCCGAGATTTATCAGTGCTACGCGCTGGACTGATTACACAAGCTGCTGTAACGTCTCATTAGCAGCCGAGGGGTGGGCCCCAGAATGCTTTGCAGTTTAGTATGCGGCTTGCGTCCTTATGGGTCTATAACAGCCTTTAAGATAAGCACACATCAAAGGTAACTGAGATTTTTATCTTCACTAATGGCTTTGGGCTTCCTTCTAAACTGTTTAACACAGGAGAATAGAGGTTTAAATTAGCTTCTGCAGCCTGACAGTTACTCTTTAAATGATCACAGTAGTTTGTGCGAGAGTCAGTGGTCATTGTTTCCTGAATTTTAAACAATAGTATATAATTTTACAAAAATAATTGTTCATTGCATTAAAATTGTCACAACAATTGCGTCATGGGTATGGATCTTAAAGGGGCACTATTGCTAAAATCTTCTTTTTTAGACCCTTTAGTGTAAATATGAGTTGTTTTAGGATTGATATTTCACATGAATCAGTCTTTTTGCAATTTATTTGTTTACTAGTAATAAACATATAGAGGCATGCAGTCACGTCAGTACTTTTATCTTCCCGACGCCAATGCAGCCTAAACCATTCTGTAATAGGGATGCCTCTGTTAGTGCTTGGTGTGCTGTCATTATTTTACACCCCTCTGCCCATCTCTTTTCTTATTTCCCAACTTTGTAACTGCACGAATGAGCAGTTATTGTGCGCACAGCAGCCGCCGTAAACTGAAGGACGCTGCCTCTCCTCCGTGCAGCGTAAGATATTGTTGTATGCGGCTGCGTGTGGAAGACATACGCCAGCCCGACCGCCAAGGACCCCCTGTTCCTGAGCTGGCAATGAAATGGACACCTATTGTTGTCCGTTTCCTTGGTAACCTGACCGGCTTTCCGATCTGTGCAATGTAGCGGCGGCATCAATGAGCACACATTGTTGCTACACACACACTACACACACACACACACACACACACACACACACACACACACACACACACACACACTACACACACACACACACACACACACACACTACACACACTACACACACACACACACACATTACACACACACACACTACACACACACTACACATGCACACACACTACACACACACACACACACACACACACTACACACACTACACACACTACACACACACATTACACACACACACACTACACACACACTACACATGCACACACACTACACTACACACGCACATACACACAATACACACACACACTACACACTACACACACTACACACTACACACACTACACACACACTACACACGCACACACACTACACACACACTACACACGCGCACACACACACACACACACACACACACACACACACACACACACACTACACACACACACACACACACACACACACACACACACACACACACACACACACACACACACACACACACTACACACACACACACACACACACTACACATACACACACACACACACACACACACACACACACACACACACACACACACACACACACACACACACACACTACACACACACTACACACACACACACACACACACACACACTACACACACCACACACACACACACACACACACACACACACACTACACACACTACACACACTACACACACACATTACACACACATTACACACACACACACACACACACTACACACACACTACACTACACACGCACACACACACAATACACACACACACTACACACTACACACACTACACACGCACACACACACACACACACACACACACACACACACACACACACACACACACACACACACACACGTTGCCCAAACTTTTGCATCCCACTGTAAAAGCACAAGAGGTTAACAACATGTCCGCTTCCATGAATCAGGAAGTAGAGGCACTGCAGATTTATTTTAGGATGTGTATCAGCAGGGGCGTAACAGGGTCCCACCGGGCCCCCTGCAGAAATACTGAGCCCCTCCCCCCCCCCCCCGGGCCCGCTTGGGGACATTTTGGGGGGCTGGAGGGGTCACAGCATGAGGGGAAAGCCATGCTGCACTTCGGCGGGGAGGGCGGATGGTCACCCCCTCTCGCACCTCGGGCTCTCCCCTCTGCGCTCCCCTCCAGCGTTGAATAGTTTGTGTATGCAGGGGTGGGCCGCGGCAGATGCATACCTTCCTTGCGCTCCAGCATGGACGTTTCTCCCTCTAGTGTCTGACGCGACTATCTGTATAAACAGGAAGTCGCGTCAGAGGCTAGAGAGAGGAACGTTCACACTGGATCGCACGGAAGGTATGTGGATCTGCCGCTGCCCACCCCTGCATACACAAACTATTCAACGCTGGAGGGGAGCGCAGAGGGGAGAGCCCGAGGTGCGGGAGGGGGGGACCGTCCGCCCTCCCCGCTGAAGTGCAGCATGGCTTTCCCCTCATGCTGTGACCCCTCCAGACCCCCAAAACGGCCCCGAGCAGGCCCTATTGTTACGCCAGTGTGTATCAGGTGTAACAAAGAAATGTTTTTTGTTTAAAGGTTATTATGCTGTTGTGTAGTTTTTAGAGCAGAGAGGAGTTCTGAGTTCAGGTGCGCTTTAAGGCTGATCTGTCCCTCACCGCCTTCCAAGACCACCTGGATCCTCCACTGGGCGGCCCATTAATTGTGCCAGTCGGGAGAATTAGTAGTACTGTGCAGGCGCAGAACTCTCCTGGCGAAGGGACCGCAATGGGGCACACGTGTACGGCAGTACAACCCCACTGGCAGAATTACCGGGTGGCCTAGTGAAGGATTCTGGCGGTTTGAGAAGACGGTGAGGGATGGATCAACCTGAAGGAGGCTGGAGGAAGTCCCAGGTATATATACATTTTTTTATTTTAGTTAGTATCAGGTTTCCTTTAAGCTCTTCAAAAACGCGACCGAGTTCGACTACATTAGTTGACTAGCTCAGAGAAGCTCTTTTGCATTGAAAACTCAAGTTTTGTTTTTGGGTTATTTTTGTATTTTTTTCTCTTTCTGTACTGGAAAACATCATGCGACTGTTTTCATTGCTATTAGGGTCGGTTCACACGGGCTTCTGCACCAGCTGTCCACGGCATCACGTTCGGCAGCATTGCGGCGGTGTTTTGTTTGGGCTTTGGACAGCTTTCAGTTGCGGTTGGCGTTTTTCGGCCCCACAGGGGGACATTAGCCTTGGCGGTTAACCGTCCTAGGGTCGTCTCGAACGCCAGGGAAAATCGAGATCTAAACGACACATTCCCGCAAACGCCGGTGAAAGCCTGGTACAAACACTCCCATTAATTTCAATGGGAGCTTTTAACGTAGCATAAACGTGGGGCAGATGCCCGTGTGAACCAAACCTTAATGTTCTATTTCTTAGCTGCACTATACATGCAATTCATTATATCATAAGTTTATTTTCGCTTCAGTGAAAATAATGTTATTATTAAAAAGTGCTTCATTTTTACAATACTTATGTATAAATGATTTAGTCAGTGTTTGCTCATTGTAAAATCTTTCCTCTCCCTGATTTACATTATGACATTTATCACATGGGGATATCTTTACTGCTGGCAGGTGATGTCAGTGGAAGGAGATGCTGCTTGCTTTTTTGGTATGTTGGAAACAGCTGTAAACAGCTATTTCCCATAATGCAATAAGGTTCACAGACAGGAAATGGTCAGGACCATGGTCCTGACATCACACTGTGGGAGGGGTTTCACCACAATATCAGCCATACAGCGCCCCCTGATGATCCGTGTGAGAAAAGGAAAAGATTTCTCATGGGAAAGGGAGATATCAGCTACTGATTGGGATAAAGTTCAGTTCTTGGTTATGGTTTCTCTTTACGTTACACAAGGAGAGATAAATCATGAATTAAGTAATTTAAGGAGAGGTTACATTGTGAGTTCATAAGTAAGTACAGAAAAGCTGTATGTGGCGTAAAGAGGTGTGCAGGTTGGCACTACAGCAGGTGTAGAAAACTTGAGTGAGGAGCTGGCAGGGCCCACTGTGCTTCAAACAGTATGGTTGCAAATGCGTGCTCTGGTATATGAAGTAGTATTGCTGTGCAGAAGGAGGAGAGAGAGGAGAGGAGACCGACACTGCAATCAGCTGTTTATTCCATACTGTATAAGGTGCATACAAAAATCACATATTCAGTGTGTAAATATAGACATACCAGAAAAGCTGTATGAATCAACTCCGATGCCTATTAAGTCATCTACTTAAAGAGACACTGAAGCGAAAAAAAAATTATGATATTATGATTTGTATGTGTAGCACAGCTAAAGGGGCCCATACACTCAGCCGATTTTCTGGCCGACCGATCGATCCCGATAGATCGATCGATAGATCGATTGCAAATCGGTTGGCCAATCGACCGATCGACGGCCGATTTCGATCGATTTCGATGGATTTCCATCGAACTGGCAGGGTGGAAAATTTAGGTCGATCTGATGAGATTGCTTATCAGTTTGCATTGGCCTTAATGGAAATCTGATGGCAAAAAAATGCCATCAGATCGAATTGCAATAGATTTCAAACTGAAATCTATTGGAATTCTATCCTGGTAAAAAATGTTCTAAAAACGCATCAGATAGATCATCAGATGCATTTCTTATCTATCTGCTGCCAATCTGACGAGTGTATGGGCACCTTAGAAATAAAACATTAAGATCAGATACATCAGTCTAATTGTTTCCAGTACAGGAAGAGTTGAGAAACTCCAGTTGTTATCTCTATGCAAACAAGCCATTAAGCTCTCCCACTAAGTTAGTCGTGGAGAGGGCTGTTATCTGACTTTTATTATCTCAACTGTTCCTGGATTATACTTCACAGACTGCTCTGAAAGACTCATTTTGAATGCTGAGTGTTGTGTAATCTGCACATATTATAGAATGATGCAATGTTAGAAAAAACACTATATACCTGAAAATAAAAGTATGAGAATATTTTCTTTGCTGCTAATCTTCTAGTAATTATTCATAGTACACAACAAATTCACTATATCATATTTTTTTTTTCGCTTCAGTGTCTCTTTAATGGACAAAACAAAACAAAAAAGTAAAAAAAAAAATATAAATACAAAGTTCCTGATTCATTTTTAGTTGCAGGAGTTCCAGTAGTGATAGCAGACACAGTGCAGTTGCTGTAGTCTGAGTCAAAAGCTCTGTTGTTGCGATCTGGATTAGCTCAGCATCACCCCAGGCAAATCATTGTACAACTGCTTGTGAGAATCTGACAAACAGAAACTCATTCCATTTCCTCTCCTACTGCAGCGATGGCGTCTGCTGATCTGAGCAAGGAGCTGGAGTGTCCTGTGTGTCTGAGCAGTTATACCGATCCTGTAAACCTGAGATGTGGTCACAACTTCTGCCGGGGCTGTATTGATCGTGTGCTGGATACACAGGAGGAGTCTGGAGTTTACTCCTGTCCTGAATGTAGAGACGCATATAAGGCTCGGCCTGCCCTGCAGAGGAACATTGCCCTGAGGAAAATAGCAGAGCATTTCCTGTCTACTCAGCCAGAACAGGAGGAGACCGGAGTCTGCTGTACTTACTGCATTCACTCTGCTGTACCGGCTGATATGTCCTGTCTGCTGTGTGATGCTTCTCTGTGTGATAATCACCTGAGAGTCCACAGCAAGGCTCCAGAACACGTCTTATGTGTCCCCAACACTCCCCTGGAGAACAGGAAATGCTCCGTCCATAAAAGGATCCTGGAGTATTACTGCACTGAGGATGCTGCCTGTATCTGTGTGTCCTGCAGGCTGGATGGAGAACATTGGGGACACCAGGTGGAGATGCTGGATGAGGCCTCTGAAAAGAAGAAGAAGAAGCTGAGAAATGATCTGCCGAAACTGATGGCAGAGACAGAGGAGGCTGAGAAAAGAGTCCAGAGTCTGGAGGAATGCAGGAGAATAGCAAAAGAAAAAGCAAATTGTGAATCAGAGAGAGTCACTGCCCTGTTTAGACACATCAGGAGACAGCTGGATGATCTGGAGAAGAGAGTCCTGAGTGACATCATTAGACAGGCAGAGCAGGTGTCACAATCATACAATGACATCATTCAGCAGCTGGAGATAAAGAAGGAGGAGCTGTCCAGGAAGATGCGTCACATTGAGGAGCTGTGTAACATGACTGATCCACTGACTGTCTTACAGGAATCAGACACAGGTGACTTGTGTGACACGGAGGACAGAGAGAGACATGATAAACAGCTCCATGATGGAGGGGATCTGGATGTGGCCGGCATCTCACACACATTACACACAGGACTATCTGATATCATGTCTGGGGTAATTGTGCAGAAACAGACAGACACACAGGTCTATCCACATTCTAGTACAGAGGACAACGTTCCCATCACTGCTAAACTATCCAGGCCACGCCCCCAACCCACTACCACCACACAACACACACAGGCCTATCCACATTCTAGTACAGAGGACAAAGTTCACATCACTGCTCAGCTATCCAGGCTACGCCCCCACCCCACCCCCACCGAAAAACACACACAGCACCAGGCTGAGGAGACAAATATTGGGGCTGCACAGCAAACATCAGGGCTACCAGTGTATGCAGACATATTACTGGATGTAAACACAGCTGCTAATAATCTTCATATTTCAGATGACAAAAAGATAGCATTATGGGTAGATAAAAGCCAGAATCGCAAAGAAACACCAGAGAGATTTGAGTATTCCCAGGTAATGAGCAGCCAGAGATTCTCCTCAGGGCGACATTACTGGGAAGTAGATGTTGGGGGATCAGAGAGCTGGAGGATTGGAATGTGTTACCCCAGTATAGACAGGAGAGAATATCCACAGATATTAATTGGAAATAATAAGAAGTCTTGGAGTTTATACAGGTTGTGTAATTTGTATTCTGTAATACATGACAGGATAAACATCCCAGTACTTGATGAGATAACCAGTGACAGAATAAGAATAGCTCTGGATTATGAGGCCGGGCAGATCTCCTTTTATGCCCTGTGTGACCCAATCAGACACATCTATACATTCACTGCTACCTTTAATGAGCCCCTCTATGCTGCATTATATATAGGGAGAGGCTGTATAAAGATATCTGGGGTTTCTCAGGGGATGGAAAAAAAAAGCAACGCAATGGTCACTGTCATGACAAGACCTAAATAACAGAAAAAGCTCTGGAGGAACTTTAACCACTTTTCCCACCACTACAGTATAAATACGTCCTTTGTGACTTCATCAGAGCCACGAGGATGTAAATATACGATTTCCCCCTGCAGCACTACTGTGCATGAACGGACGCGCTCCTGTGCACCCCCCCCCCCCTCCCCTGACTCAGCTGCAACACTAATTGGTGAAAGGGAACGTCTTCCCTTTATGCCATTTAAGGACCCGCATACACGCAAAAACATCATCTGGGAGAAAGGGTGAGGGGTTCATGACACCTTATTCAACATGATTGACTTGGCTTCATGATCTTCAGAAGCCTGCTGAATTTCATATATACTTGCATGAACTCAGCTCCAGCCTGCTGATCACCTGACATCTAACTGCTAAACAGTAACCAGCACAACTGCCATCTATGTGTTTACTATTTACCTGCATCAGTGTTTTACTTCAGCTTACATCTGGAAATATGCCTGAAGAAGGGGACTAGATCCCAGAAAGCATTTAACTTTATCAGTCATTAAAAGGTATTACTTTTACAAGACTTTGTTTTTCTACTTACATAAATCATAATCTAAATATGTATAAAGTATAAATATGTTGAAATAACGGTAATACAATCGGAAAATGTTGTTTATAACCATAATTATATGGTATTGATATTTACACTTGTATTAAGCATAGTAAAAAAAATATAAATAATACAGATATTTTACTGCAACTATACCTAACCCTACTCTCGCACAGAACCCTCCCTTGGTGTTGCCTAACCCTCAAACTCCCCTTGTGTTGCCTAGCCCTAAGGCCCCCCTGGTGGTGCCTAACCCTAAGCCCCCCTGGTGATGCCTAACCCTAAGACCCCCTGGTGGTGCCTAACCCTAATACACCTCTGGTGGTGCCTAACCCTAAACCCTCCTGGTGGAGCCTAACCCTAAGACCCCCTGGTGGTTCCTAACTCTAAGACCCCCCTGGTGGTGCCAAACCCTAAGACCCCTGGTGGTGCCTGACCCTAATACACCTCTGGTGGTGCCTAACCCTAAACCCCCCTGGTGGTGCCTAACCCTAAGACCCCCTGGTGGTTCCTAACTCTAAGACCCCCCTGGTGGTGCCTAACCCTAATACACCTCTGGTGGTCCCTAACCCTAAACCCCCCTGATGGTGCCTAACCCTAAGACTCCCTGGTGGTGCCTAACCCTAAGACCCCCTGGTGGTTCCTAACTCTAAGACCCCCCTGGTGTTGCCTAACCCTAAGACCCCCTGGTGGTGCCTAACCCTAATACACCTCTGGTGGTGCCTAACCCTAAACCCCCCTGGTGGTGCCTAACCCTAAGACCCCCTGGTAGTTCCTAACTCTAAGACCCCCCTGGTGGTGCATAACCCTAAGACCCCCCTGGTGGTGCCTAACCCTAAGACCCCCTGGTGGTGCCTAACCCTAATACACCTCTGGTGGTGCCTAACCCTAAACCCCCCTGGTGGTGCCTAACCCTAAGACCCCCTAGTGGTTCCTAACTCTAAGAACCCCCTGGTGGTGCATAACCCGTTCCTAAGACCCCCTTGGTGGTGCCTGACCCTTAGACTCCCCTGGTGGTGCCTGACCCTAAGACCCCCGTGGTGGTGCCTCACCCTAAAAATCCTCCTACTTTGCTGCAAATAACATGAATATAAAAAGCTATATATTTCTATTAGTATAAAAAGCCTTACAATAACGCATGCATTACAAATCTTAAAATAATGGTAATATTAAAAAAAAAATCCAAAAGCCATATATTTCTAATAGGATATATAGCCTAACAATAATGTATGCATTCAAAAAAAATCTTAACGCAACGACAATATAAAAAACAATATATTAGATTATAAATGTGAAAACTATTATTTCCGCATTGTAATTCCGAAAACAAGGTTAGTTCAAAAAGCAATATATTTGTAAGATAATATGCTTCAAAACAATAATTTACGTATTGTACTTTAGTGTATTTTAAAGTGCTAAAACAAGTTAAAACGATAGTCAAAACAAATTAGACAAAATTTTGATTACACGGTCCGCTATTTAACCACTTAAGGACCGAGGTGATAGAGATCTACGCCCTGTTTTGATGGGCTCCTGGCTGGCAGGGTGTAGATCTCTATCACCGGCGCCGCCGCTCCCCGCCGCGATCGCGCGCACCGAACCGGCTGCACTTAGCTGTCTTATGACAGCTAAGGCTTCCGGGTATCGGCAGGAGCCGTCACTGATTGGCTCCCTGCCGTGTGATCGCTGTGAGCCAATCACATCGTTCACCCTCCGAAAGGCAACATAGTTGCCGTTCCGCCTCGGATCAGTGAATAATGGCGCACAGCGCCTATGCATAAAAATGGCGCCGCATGAAAAAGATACGCTTATCGCTATTTATCGTTAGTACTGCATAATAATGGCGCACAGGGAAAAAAGAAGAAAAACGGCACACACTAACGTTATTTATCAATAGTGGCACACACTAACGTTATTTATCAATAGTGGCACACACTAACGTTATTTATCAATAGTGGCACACAGTAACGTTATTTATCAATAGTGGCACACACTAACGTTATTTATCAATAGTGGCACACACTAACGTTATTTATCAATAGCGCCCTACATAAGCCAAACTGCAGACGTTATTTAACTGCAAAACGGTGAATGGATTTAATGTAACACTGTCAAGGTTAGGGTTAGGTACCACTGGGGCGGGGGGGGGGTCTTAGGGTTAGGCACCACTGGGGGGGGTCTTAGGGTTAGGCACCATCAGGGGGTCAGGGTAAGGCACCACCAGGGGAGTATTTAGGATTAGGCACCACCAGGGCTGTGGTTAGGGTTAGGCACCACTGGGGGGGTCTTAGGGTTAGGCACCATCAGGGGGGTCCTAGGGTTAGTCACCACCAGGGGGTCTTAGGGTTAGGCACCACCAGGGGGGTAGTTAGGGTTAGGCACCACCAGGGGAGTGGTTAGGGTTAGGCACCACCAGGGGGGTGGTTAGGATTAGGCACCACCAGGGCTGTGGTTAGGGTTAGGCACCACTGGGGGGGTCTTAGGGTTAGGCACCATCAGGGGGGTCCTAGGGTTAGTCACCACCAGGGGGTCTTAGGGTTAGGCACCACCAGGGGGGTAGTTAGGGTTAGGCACCACCAGGGGGGTGGTTAGAGTTAGGCACCACCAGGGGGGGTTTAGGGGTTAGGGATAGGTACAGAGAGGGTTCTGTGTGTTTTTTTTGTAACTCAATTTTTATTGAAAATTTTTTCCAAAATGTCAACACACAATAACATCAGATGAGATTTATAGACATAATAGTGGTTATCATCATGGCTCATCAACATAGCATAGCAGTAACCGTAGGTAGTTTAATAAACAGAACATCTAATATATCAAATGACAATGATTTTACTGGAGAAGTTTAGTAATCTCACCTAACTTTTTTAGGCCCTTATTATCTTAGGTCATTGTATGTAGCTTTTGGCCATGCCATAATATGAAAATAAAAGGAAATTCTATAATACAAATGGACAATGTCTACCAAGTACTCAGATAATTACATATAATATCACTACCCCTCCCTCCCCCGCCCCCCCCCCCACCCCGGCCCCCAGGCCCCCCCTTCCATCGTCAATATGAAAGTCTCCAAGGATAGAGCTCAGAGTCTATCTCTTGAGGGTTCTGTGTGTTAACGCTAAATAACTATAAGGCTTTAACGTTAAATAACAATAAGGCTTTAACGTTAAATAACAAAAAGGCTTTAACGTTAAATAGCGATAAGCGGCAAACGGATTAGCGGCAACACTGTGCGCCATTATTCACAGGCGCCATTTTCAGATGAATCCGTTCCGCCTCCCTCTCCGCCTCCCTCTCCCTGTCACTGTGGATCTTGTGTGACAGGGAGAGACGCACAGCCTGCAGCCGTGACAGGCTGTGCGATTTTAGTGTAAAAATAAACTTTTTTTATCCAGCACTCCCCCCCCCCCATGTATCCCTTGATCCCCTCCCAACCACCTATATATAGATATATCTAAATATATATATATATATATATATATATATATATATATATATATATCTATATATACATATCTATATATCTATATATATATATATCTATATATATATATATATATATATATATATATATATATATATATACATGTATATATATATATATATATATATATATATATATATATATATATATATATATATATATATAGATCTATCTATATATATATATAGATCTATCTATATATATACATAGATCTATCTATATATATATATAGATCTATCTATATATATATATATATATATATATAGATCTATCTATCTATCTATATCTATATATATATATATATATATATATATATATATATATATCTATATATATATAGATCTATCTATATATATATAGATCTATCTATATATCTATAGATCTATCTATATATCTATAGATCTATCTATATATATATATATATAGATCTATCTATCTATCTATCTATCTATCTATCTATCTATCTATCTATCTATATATATATAGATCTATCTATATATATATATAGATCTATCTATCTATAGATCTATCTATCTATAGATCTATCTATCTATAGATCTATCTATCTATCTATCTATCTATCTATCTATCTATCTATCTATATATCTATATATTTTACTGCATTGTGATTTTAACCACTTGCCGACCGCCCCTACCGGCAAAGTGGAGCCCGCAACGACCGCAATACGCCGATCGGCGGCGGCTCGTTGCGGACTAGCTGGCCGGGGATTGCACGCTGGATGTGCCCACCCGCGACGTCAACCCGCCAGCCAATTAGCAGCGGCGGCGGGTTGTTAACCCCCGATCTGCCGCATGTAAAGCGGATAATACGCTTTGTAATGTATACAAAGCGTATTATACAGGCTGCCTCCTGCCCTGGTGGTCCCAGTGATTGAAGGACCACCAGGGCAGGTTGCAGCCCTCCTAGTAAGTACCCAAGCACACTGATCCTGCCCCCTGATCGCCCACTGCACCCATCAGACCCCCCCTGCCCACCCCTCAGACACCTGTTTGCACCCAATCACCCCCCTAATCACCCATTAATCACTCCCTGTCACTATCTCAACGCTATTTTTTAGATTAGGTCCTAAACTGCCCCCTGGGGGCTCCTGAACACCCCCCCCACACCCTCATATCCTCCCTAGAACCTGTCACTGCTACCCATCAGATCAGGCCCTAATATGCCCCCTGCGGGCTTCTGATCACCCGGCCAAACCCTCACCCGCCCCACCGCAGTGACAGAATTTTTTTTTCTGATCACTGCTGGTACGACTTAATTGCCATGTCCAGGTCACGATTTGAGAACATTCCTGCACTTCAGTGCCAATACAACCTGTCATCTAAGAAGCCACCCTGCTTATGACCGGTTCCACAAAATTCGGCCCCTCATAGACCACCTGTCATCAAAATTTGCAGATGCATATACCCCTGAACAGTCATTTTGAGGCATTTGGTTTCCAGACTACTCCTCGTGGTTTTGGGCCCCTAAAATGCCAGGGCAGTATAGGAACCCCACAAGTGACCCCATTTTAGAAAGAAGACACCCCAAGGTATTCCGTTAGGTGTATGACGAGTTCATAGAAGATTTTATTTTTTGTCAAAAGTTAGCGGAAATTGATTTGTATTGTTTTTTTTCACAAAGTGTCACTTTCCACTAACTTGTGACACCTAACGGAATACCTTGGGGTGTCTTCTTTCTAAAATGGGGTCACTTGTGGGGTTTCTATACTGCCCTGGCATTTTAGGGGCCCTAAACCGTGAGGAGTAGCCTAGAAACCAAATGCCTCAAAATGACCTGTGAAAAGGACGTTGGGCCCCATAGCGCACCTAGGCTGCAAAAAAGTGTCACACATGTGATATCGCCGTACTCAGGAGAAGTAGTATAATGTGTTTTGGGGTGTATTTTTACACATACCCATGCTGGGTGGGAGAAATCTCTCTGTAAAGGGACAATTGTGTGTAAAAAAAATCAAAACATTTTAATTTACAGAAATATTTCTCCCACCCAGCATGGGTATGTGTAAAAATACACCCCAAAACACATTATACTACTTCTCCTGAGTACGGCGATACCACATGTGTGACACTTTTTTGCAATCTAGGTGCGCTAAGAGGCCCAACGTCCTATGAGTACCTTTAGAATTTCACAGGTCATTTTGAGGCATTTGGTTTCTAGACTACTCCTCACGGTTTAGGGCCCCTAAAATGCCAGTTCAGTATAGGAACCCCACAAATGACCCCATTTTAGAAATAAGACACCCCAAGGTATTCAATTAGGTGTATGGGGAATTCATAGACGATTTTATTTTTTGTCACAAGTTAGTGGAAAATGACACTTTGTGAAAAAAACAATAAAAATCAATTCCTGCTAACTTGTGAAAAAAAAATGAAATCTTCTATGAACTCGCCATACTACTAACGGAATACCTTGGGGTGTCTTCTTTCTAAAATGGGGTCACTTGTAGGGTTCCTATACTGTCCTGGCATTTTAGGGGCCCTAAACCGTGAGGAGTAGTCTAGAAAATAAATGCCTCAAAATGACCTGTGAAATCCTAAAGGTACTCATTGGACTTTGGGCCCCTTAGCGCAGTTAGGGTGCAAAAAAGTGTCACACACGTGGTATTGCCGTACTCAGGAGAAGTAGTATAATGTGTTTTGGGGTGTATTTTTCCACATACCCATGCTGAGTGGGAGAAATATCTCTGTAAATGGACAATTGTGTGTAAAAAAATCAAAAGAAATCTCATTTACAGAGATATTTCTCCCACCCAGCATGGGTATGTGTAAAAATACACCCCAAAACACATTATACTATTTCTCCTGAGTAAGGCGATACCACATGTGTGACATTTCTTTTGCAGCCTAGGTGCGCTAAGGGGCCCAAAGTCCTATGAGCACCTTTAGGCTTTACAGGGGTGCTTACAATTTAGCACCCCCCAAAATGCCAGGACAGGGAACACACCCGACAAATGACCCCATTTTGGAAACTAGACACTTCAAGGTATTCAGAGAGGGGCATGGTGAGTCCGTGGCAGATTTCATTTTTTTTTGTCACCAGTTAGCAGAAATGGAAACTTTTTCTTATTTATTTTTTTTGTCACAAAGTGTCATTTTCCGCTAACTTGTGGCAAAAGATAAAATCTTCTATGAACTCACCATGCCTCTTAGTAAATACTTTGGGGTGTCTTCTTTCCAAAATGGGGTCATTTGGGGGGTATTTATACTATCCTGGAATTCTAGCACCTCATGAAACCTGACAGGTGCTCAGAAATGAGAGAGATGCTTCAAAATGGGAAAATTCAATTTTTGCACCATAGTTTGTAAACGCTATAACTTTTACCCAAACCAATAAATATACACTGAATGGTTTTTTTTTAATCAAAAACATGTTTGTCCACATTTTTCGCGCTGCATGTATACAGAAATTTTACTTTATTTGAAAAATGTCAGCACAGAAAGTTAAAAAAAATAATTTTTTTGCCAAAATTCATGTCTTTTTTGATGAATATAATAAAAAGTAAAAATCGCAGCAGCAATCAAATAGCACCAAAAGAAAGCTGTATTAGTGACAAGAAAAGGAGGTAAAATTCATTTAGATGGTAGCTTGTATGACTGAGCAATAAACCATTAAAGCTGCAGTGGTCTGAATGGAAAAAAGGCTCTGGTCCTTAAGGGGTGAAAAGACTGCGGTCCTTAAGTGGTTAACGGGCGCCCCAATTTCTTCTTTGGCACCCAATAGTCGATATTTTACATTAGAACCTTTTATTCCAATAGCCATATGGGCCATTTTTTCCTGTTCCCAGAGACTCCCTCCATGCCCCCCCCCACTCCCCTCCGATGAAGGATCGCTGCAGTAACCAACTGCTGCAATCGTTCATCTTTCCCATTCCATGGCCAGATCACTACAAGAAAGCAGCTGTCTCTCCTCACCTTGTTCTAGCATCAGCCTGCAGCCCGAGCCTCTGTTCATCTCTCTACAGTCAGCTATGTGATGCCGAATATCTGGGTCCCAGCATGATGACATCATCAAGCTAGGACCCGGATTTTCAGCATCACGGGACTGAGTGTAGAGCTGTGTATGAAGGCTCGGGCTGCAGGATGACTGCAGGAACGAGGTGATGCGAGACAGGCTGCTGGGGTACGTATGATAACAAGGGGGGGATATTATAATGGGGGCACATCTGGTTACTCTGGGGGGGGGGATAACCTAAAACTGGGGGCACATTTGGCTATAATGGGGGAGGGCTAATCCTCGGGGTACAACTGGCTATACTGGTTAACGCTAATCCTGGGGACACATCTGGCTATAATAAGGGGCGCTAATCATGAGGGTGCATCTGTCTTTCTATACTAGGGGGTGGCAAATGCAGGTGGCACATCTGGCTATGCTGGGGGAGGAGGGGGCTGATATTAGGGACACATTTGTCTATCTATACTGGTGGAACATAAAACTCTTGGCATGGTTTTTATCTGTTGTGGCAGTTTTTATTTTTAAACTGGAATTGGAAAAACTGAGAAATAATGCATTTTTTTCATTTTTGTTCCTCTTTTTCCCATTAAAATGAGTACAAAGCAAAATGTTTCTTAAGACAAAATACCTGCCATTGAAAGCCTAATCTGTCTTGAACAAAACGATATATCGATCATTTAGGTGTCGCGAGTAGGGATACCGTTATGGCTGATTAAATAGGGACATAGCTAAAATGTCAAAATTGCTCTGGTCCATAAGGGGAGAATAAGGTCTGGATGTGAAGTGGTTAACCAAGGATTGACCCTCATCCATATCAGTAGCTGATACCCCCATTTCTATGAGAAGTCTATGCCTTTCCATTAAAAAAATCATCAGGGGGTCTGTGTAGATGATATTGTGGTGAAACCCCTTCCATTGTGTGATGTCATGACTGATGTCATGACAGTTTCCTTTCTGTGAACCTTGTTACATTGTAGGAAATAAAGGCAGTTTCCAACTGCCAAGCAAACAGTATCTCCCTCTGTGCATATGTATATCTATGAAAAACAAAAAGATAAAAAAAAACCGTTTTAGCCTATCGCATATTTAGTGGGTGTGGTTATAGGTCATGGCAGCTGGTACTGTCTAGTTTTTTTTCTTGTCTGCCAGCAGTAAAGATGATGACTAACAGGCTCATTGTGGATCAAACAACATGAACAAATTCCATGGCGAATATCAATCATTTCTTGATCTCTCTTCTTTTTTTTTAACGTCTCACTTTGCAATGTATTCATTTGTTTTTCCCCTACTACTATTTTTTGGTAAAGTTCCTCTTTATAGTGAGCCTGAAGTGATTTTTAAATAATAAAAAAAGATACCTAACCTAAATAGTAGTAGCAGTAGGGTATTGTACCGTGTTAGCCATCAGTAAAAGCAAGAAGTTTTAAATTAGGATGATACCATTTATTGGCTAACTAAAAATGAATAAAAATAAGCAAGCTTTCGGCCTTGCAGCCTTCGGCAGGCTTATATCCTGTTAGTTTGCAGGCTGGTGGTACAGACAGCTATATACATGCAACATCAAAAGGGAAAACAAATATTTTTTTCAAGCATAAATACATGTCATTAAGATGCCTTAATTCAAACAGACCATCTAAATGGGGTTAGAGGTTGTTAGCTGAGATAAGGATCCTTGTTTACTCCCTGCTCACAGACCTGGGATTAGGATTGACCCAGAGGTATCGTAAATTCTTAGTTCACAAGTTCAGCTAGAATGGCTGAGAAAGTTCAAATATCATCAGCCTCATACCAATATAAAAAGTTTTTTGTCCTTATTCAAACCCTTCTCCACAGCTTTGAACCAATTTATAAATTTTGTTTCTGCTATTAATCGATCACCCTGCCGACAAAAAATATGTGGGACCTGCAGACACATTTACTCCACTGACAGGTTAATGATACCAGGTTTACAACAGGAGTACAGAGTACAAGGCAAATTTTCCTGTGGTTCCACCAATCTGGTATATCTGATCATGTGTGCTAAATGCCCCAATGTTATGTACGTGGGAGAAACTGGACAAACTCTGCGCAAACGTATGAATGGACACAGGCACACTATTAATGATACCAAATCTGGACTCCCAGTTGCTACACACTTTCGGTCCAACGGACACAGCATGGATGATCTTCGTGGCACTGTCCTGAAGGGTGGCTTCAAAACGTCAAATGATAAATTAATAGCAGAAACACAATTTATAAATTGGTTCAAAGCTGTGGAGAAGGGTTTGAATAAGGACAACAACTTTTTATATTGGTATGAGGCTGATGATATTTGAACTTTCTCAGCCATTCTAGCTGAACTTGTGAACTAAGAATTTATGATACCTCTGGGTAATCCTAATCCCAGGTCTGTGAGCATGGAGTAAACAAGGATCCTTATCTCAGCTAACAACCTCTAACCCCATTTAGATGGTCTGTTTGAATTAAGGCATCTTAATGACATGTATTTATGCTTGAAAAAAATATCTGTTTTCCCTTTTGATGTTGCATGTATAAAGCTGTCTGTACCACCAGCCTGCAAACTAACAGGATATAAGCCCGACGAAGGCTGCAAGGCCGAAAGCTTGCTTATTCTTATTCATTTTTATTTAGCCAATAAGTGGTATCATCCTGATTTAAAACTTCTTGCTTTAACCTAAATAGGGGGAAGGCTCTGGGTACTATAGAGGCTTCCTGTTCCTCTCCTGGTCCAGTATACAGTGATGTATCTCTCATTAGCAGTCTATGACCGATGGGAGCCTGAGTTCTCCTGAAGAGGAGTGGCACAGCGCATGCACCAGCACGCTCTCTTGCAGAAGAGGAATGGGAAGCCTCTAAAGGACCAAACTAGGACTAAAAATCACTTCAGGTTTGCTTTAAAGTGTACCCGAGATCACCCTCGGAAAAAAAAGAAAAATGGACATCTACCTAAAAAGAAGGAAGCCTCTGGCACCTGGAGAGGCTCCCCATGCCATGCTCTGGATCCAGAGTTGCCACTTGCAGACCTCCTGAAAGAAATCCGACAAGAGCTTGTCAGATTTCAGATCTGGGCCGCGCTCCTCTTCACCCATGAGCCGGGCCTGCACGGGTGGCCATGGCCATTCTTGTGCAAGTGAAGCACAACCACGCTAGTGCAGGAGGAGGAGCTTGGCCCGGAGGGTCCTGGCGAGTGGCACACGATGGGGGACACAGCAAGCCTCTGAGGGATGTAGAAATGTCCCGCTTCCTATGTAAGGTTTGGATTTTTGACCCAAGGTTTGTCTCAGGTTCACTTTGGCCTAACACAAAGTACATACAGATGTCCATAGACTGGGAGCTAGAGTTTCTAATTATTAGTATTGATTTATAAAGTACAAAGTAAGAAACAAACATGGGTTATATAACACACATATTTTTACAAGCACTCTTTTCATATTAAGGAAATGTGTAGCAAGAAATGCCAATTTGATATTGTATATTTATACTAGCTGATAACCCGGCGTTGTCCGGGTATGTATTTAGATGGTGTTGGCTCCACCTACTTTTTCTAACCCTAACACACAAACACTCAATGACCAAGTTTGTGAGCTTTGGGGTCTTTGGCATCAATAACTTGTATATTCCCACAGAAATTAAACAAATCAGATTGGCTGTTTGTGGCTCCTCCCCTCTCCAGAATTTGAACCCCAGACACCCAACGACCAAGTGTAGCGGATTTGAAGCATCTGCTATAAACAGTGTAAAAATGGCAGCAATTTAAATATTCCCCTTGAAAATCAACAGGTGAATTTTGATTGCCTATTATAGGCTCCACCCACTTCCCTGAAAATTAATCTCAGTGACCCAGTGACCATCTGGGCAAGGTTTGAGAACCCTGTCATTAACAGTGTAAGAAGGGCTGCAGTGTATATATTCCCAGTGAAATTTGTTTTTGGCTCTACCCACTTTTTGTAACCTTGAGGGCTGGAACCCACTAGAGCGATTTTTTGAGCATTTAGGGAGAGTGAGAAATCGCTAGCGATTTCCCTAAACGCTCTGCCAATGTAAATGGATGGTGCAAATTCCACAGAAGCGATTGCGATTAGCAAAATCGCAAACGCAGGACATGCAGCATTTTGTTAGTGTTTGCTCTTCAATGTAAAGTATATAATCACTGGCGTAATCGCTCATCAAAACTTGCACGGAGCGATTTTGCTAGCATTTTTAAGTTAATGTACACTGTAACAAAATCTATGTATATAAAATCGGATGTGTGTGTGTGTGTGTGTGTGTGTGTGTGTGTGTGTGTGTGTGTGTGTGTGTGTGTGTGTGTGTGTGTGTGTGTGTGTGTGTGTGCCGCAATCACGCGAAAACGGCTTGACCGATTTGAACGAAACTTGGTACACAGATCCCTTACTACCTGGGATGATATGTTCTGGGGGTCTCGCGGCCCCCCTGCACACCTGGGCGGAGCTACAAACAGAAAATCAGATTTCACCCATTCATGACAATGGAAAAAATTTAAAAGGCTGTCATTCTCACAGTAATCAAGCCAGAGTCCCCACACATGGCACAGGAGTTCACTTGGTGACCAGGGTTATAAATTCAGGAAAAGTGGGTGGAGCATAAAATGGCCAATCAAATTTCAGCCGATGGGAAAATGTAAACTGCAGCCATTCTTAGACTATTAATGGCAGGGTTTTCAGACTTTGCACAGTTGGTTACTGGGTAACTGGGATTAATATTCAGGAAAGTGGGCAGGGCCTACAACAGCCAATCAAAATTCACCTGTTGATTTTTTAAGGGGAATATTTATTGTATATTATTTACAGTAATATGTATTTTCAAGAGCTGTGTAAAATGTTTTTTGTTTTTGTTTTTTTATTTGGCACTTAAACTTTTTTTTTGTAATTTTGAATGTATCAATCATCTGTGAGTGTAAAGGGAAGTTGAGAACAAAGAAGGAATTGAATTTGATGGAAGCACTGACCTTAGCTGCCTGAGACACGCACTCAGATCAAGCATCTGTCTATCTACATATTCACACAATCAGAAACAGTGCATACAATCACACAGATACTGATCAGGAGCTCCAGTTAATGTCCACATCAAGCCACAGCATTGGAGAGAAAAAAAAAAGATAAACATGACCTCTGTGAATTTGGATATGGTGCCACAATGCTGGCATTCTCATGGACAAGTTGCCTTGCTGCACAGAACAGTGCACGAAATATCAAAGCTAGTCCACTCCAAGATAAAATGGGGCCCTGAGTGGGTAAGCGTTAACATGGAGATAACAGCTTTAGGTGGCCTTTGTCTCCATCACTCAGAAAGCAGCATTTACACCTGCTTCAGACAGAGGCGCCTGGTGCACCAGGACGACTTAAAGAGACACTGAAGCGAAAAAAAATGATGCTATTATGATTTGTATGTGTAGTACAGCTAAGAAAAAAACATTAAGATCAGATACATCAGTCTAATTGTTTCCAGTACAGGAAGAGTTAAGAAACTCCAGTTGTTATCTCTATGCAAAAAAGCCATTAAGCTCTACGACTAACTTAGTGGTGGAGAGGGCTGTTATCTGACTTTTATTATCTCAACTGTAATTGAACCAGAGGCGTATCTAGGCAATATAGCGCCCGCGGCAAACACTGAAATTGCGCCCCCCCCCCCCCCGTAGTCACATGCCTCCAGATAATTAATCAAGTAGTTACTGCCTCCCAATTAAATATTAAGTAGTTACACACCTCCACTTTGGGCCATCACTTCTTGTAAGGTAAATAAAGATCAGGGGACCCTGAACCATATACGGTACTAATCAAATATTTGGCACAGATCACTTTTAACAGTTTTCCTTTTTTTTATTAAAAACAGTGATGATGCAGTGTACCCCAGACACTGCACTTTTACAAAAGAATGCGTCTCCCAGACCACCACCTCCCCCTCACACACACACACACACACACACACACACACACACACACGCACACACACACACGCACACACACACGCGCACACACACACACACACACTTACTTCCCCAGATGACCCCTGCACATTCACCGATAAGCTGTCCGGGCTGCTACTGCTTTTCTTTCTCTGCTCTCCTGCTGGGACACTGACCTGAGCAGGCAGATCTAACAGCCGCAGCTCTGTCTTCACTGAGGCTGCCAAATGACAAACTTGGAGACTGGAGAGCTTCCGTGCACGCTGGGTGAGGAAGGGGGGCGGGGTGGCCTGCATGCACGCTGGAGATTCTGACTGACTCGGCTCCAGCTGAAGGCTTCCATCATTACTGCAGATGATCTGCATATTGGGGGGACCCGTCGCGGATCTCCAGGGGGCCCTCTGCAGCAGACCTCCAAATCACAGTTGTGGCTGTGTTGCTATGGTGATTCCTTCGGTCTCCCCCGCCTCTGCTCGCCGGATCTCTGTCCTTGCTGTTAAAGTTTAGATTAGCTGCAAGACCCGAGACAGAGAGGGCGCACACTTCCGACCCAATGCGCTTCAATTGCAGTAAGTGACTGATGATGTCACTTCCGCATTTCACGCACGGGTGGATGGTGTGCGTACTCCGTGTCTCTTCTCTTGCCGCTAATGTAAACGCTAAAAGCAGGGACTGAGAGCCGGCGGGTGGAGGTGGGGGAGACCGGAGGAATCGAGCATCGGAAATCGGGCACACGATGCGGAGGTGGTGGGGAACATGGGGGCAGACATGGCGCCCATGGTGCACTGGCGCCCATGGCACTAGCCATGCCTGCACCCCTCTAGATCCGCCACTGTTTACTTTTCCTCTGCTAGAGGAGAGTTCATTACTTCACAGACTGCTCTGAAAGACTCATTTTGAATGCTGAGCGTTGTGTAATCTGCACATATTATAGGATAATGCAATGTTAGAAAAAACACTATATACCTGAAAATAAAAATATGAGAATATTTTCTTTGCTGCTAATCTTCTAGTAATTATTCATAGTACACAACCAATTCATTATATCATATATTTTTTTTCGCTTCAGTGTCTCTTTAACGGTCGCCTGTAGCGCATTACGGAGGGAGTGGGAGGCGCAGCCACGCCCACCCCCGCCAGATGGTGTCTCCCCCCCCAGGCGGTGAATTGGCTTGCGGTGTCAGTTCACCGGCTGCAGCCTGCAAGCTCACCTCTCCAGCCTGCGGAGTGTGTAGGTCCTGGCAGGCGGAGCAAAGCTATGGGAAAATGGCGTCCAAAGCCCTGCACTGGGGACTATTTGTGTCGCCAGTACAGGGCTTCGGGTGCCATTTTCCCATAGCCCTGCTCTTCCTGGCACCGTGGGAGTTTTGCAGCCGGTGCTGCTGCACAGAAGATCATCAGGGGAGCTGCGTGCTGGAGGGAGGCCGGGGGAGGAGTCTTCTGTAGGTGAGTACATTTTTTTTTACAGGTGCAGGCAGCACTAGCACCAGGGCTATTAGGGGGAACTAAAGGGGGAGGGAGGAGAGTAGAGTGCTTACTGGCGAGCATTCTCATTCCTTCTTTCTACTAAGCCCTTCCATAGTCCTCCGCAGGTATGCATATTCTCATGAAACATGCCAGCAGGTGGGCCGTTTTTTGGCAAAGACAAACCAGGCAAATGCCTGGGTTGAAAGCTGCTTGAGGGGGCACCATATTCTTAGCAGACAGTGCCTTATGGAATTCTTATAGACAGAGGCTAGTTCCTTTAAGACAGGAATTAATGGTCATTTTAAAGTGGTATCGTCACCATAAAAATCAAATTTCAACAGCAACTGGTCTGAGTGTATTAAGTGATAAAGATGCTAATCCTGCATTCAAAACGTTCAAAACTTTTTCTGCTGTTATGATTTGGAGTTATCACATACTTAACCTATTTTGGTTCCTGGACGTAGAAACTACGTCCAGGAACCATGCGCGGGTACGCGCACTCCCGGCCGCGGATTCGGTAGCCAAGGAATCAATGTATCGGGCTATGGTGCCCGATCACTGATTGCTCTCCCCCGCTGAAAAAGCGACAGCTTCTCTCGGAAGCTGCGCCTTTTCTGGCCGTTCCCTCCCCGATGAGTCACTCTAAGCGTGAGTTACGCTTAGAGTGATGTCATGTAAACAAACTCATGGCCTCCATCTTGTGGCCAAAAAATAAAACTACAACTAAAATTAAAAAAAAGTTAAACATAACACACAATTACATTATAAAACTATACTTTACATCCCACCCTCCCAAAAATACCCAAATAAAATGTTTAATATAAAAAAAAAACCATTACAATAAAAAAAAAATGTAAATATTTACCTAAGGGTCTAAACTTTTTAAATATCAATGTAAAGATGAAATATTTCTATATTTTTTTTATTTTAAACTTGTTAATAGTGATGGATGCAAAACGGAAAAAATGCACCTTTATTTCCAAATAAAATATTGTCGCCATACATTGTGATAGGGACATAATTTTAACGGTGTAATAACCGGGACATATGGGCAAATACAAAACGTGAGTTTTAATTATGGAGGCATGTATTATTTTAAAACTATAATGGCTGAAAACTGAGAAATAATGATTTTTTTCCGTTTTTTTCTTATTCTTCCTGTTAAAATGCATTTACAGTAAAGTGGCTCTTAGCAAAATGTACCCCCCAAAGAAAACCTAATTGGTGGCGGAAAAAACAAGATATAGATCAGTTCATTATGATAATTAGTGATAAAGTTATAGGCTGATGAATGGGAGGTGAACATTTCTCAAGTGAAAACGACGGAACCTGAATGGGTTAAGGAGCACTGGCCCTTTAATAGTCGTGCCAAAGAATTGCATGCTGGGAGTACTTTTTATCTATAATCTATTCCTCCCCTTCCCTTTATTTCCCTGCCGGCTTCTTATCTGAAACCTGATCCCCTGCTCACTTGTGTTTACAAGCAAGGCTGAGGTGATTCAGCGATTGGAGGAGACAAGAAAAAAAGTAAAGGGCAGAAATGACATCACGAGTTAGCCTTAACTGTGGGCAAAAGACATGGCCCCCACCAGGAACAGAATTCTCATCATTTACTATATAACATTCACTGAAATCAAAACGTGGACAGTATAATACATGTGTTATGTAAGTAGATCAAGTATTTATCTACTTATATATGTGTTTTCCCCTGGCATAGTATGGCTGATCCTACTGCTTTAACACCTGGACACTACTGATTAAGGCCTCTTGCACACTACATGCAATTTAGATTTTTTTATATGATTCGATTTTTGATAAAAAAATAAAATAAAAAACGTAGCAGCTTGCAGTACTTTTTAAAATCGGATTGTATAAAAAAATCGGAATCACATGTAGTGTGCAAAATTCCTAAAGTGTACCTGAGATGCAGGGCCGGCCCGCTCATGAGGCGGGGTGAAACTTTTGCCTCAGGCGTCAAATTTCCAGGGGCGGCACCCGCCCGTCCGTGGGTGCGGGGAGCCGGCCCGCCGAGCTGGAGGGGTAGCCGGTCGGACCCCCCCCTCCCTCGCCTGGGTCCCCCGTCCTCCGCTCCCCTCCAGCCTAAATAGAAGCAGCCGTATGTGTAAGAGGCACGGGCGGGGAGACACTCACCTCCTCCTCGCTCCAGCGTGCGCTCCACTGACATCACTTCCTGCAGGTCGCTGCAGAAAGTGACGTCAGTGGAGCGCACGCTGGGAAGAGGTGAGTGTCCTCCCCGCCCGTGCCTCTTACACATACGGCTGCTTCTATTTAGGCTGGAGGGGAGCGGAGGACGGGGGACCCAGGTGAGGGAGGGGGGGGGGTCCGACCCCCCTTCCCGCCGCTGGCCCAATACCCCCGTCCTGCCAGCTACCCCTCCAGCTCGGCGGCCCCCCAGAGCGCCCCCCCCCCCGAGGGGGGGGGGAGGGGCGGCGGTGACAATTTTTTAAAAATTTGCCTCAGGCGGCAAAAAGTCTAGGGCCGGCCCTGCTGAGATGGTGTAAAAGAGAACAGTTATAAATTTGTTATTGCTGTCTGCAGAATCAATGAATGTAGGCTACAGTTGGGGGGGGGGGGGGCAGGTAACAGCGACCTTGCCTAGAGAACCAAAATGTCCAGGAATGGTAAAGTACACTGAAGGAAGAAGGGTGAGTACCCCGGCCAGACATGGGTGAGATGATAACGCTCTACTGTGAGCACTCTGCACAAATCAAGGCCCCTTGGGGCACCACCATACACCTATAGTGACTCCCCTTAAATGTGTAGACTTGATCTCCCCATTCAGCTGGCTTGGGGGCCCTGGGTAATTGCCAAGTTTGCCACTATGGAAGCCCCAGTCCTGTAAAACATGCAGTGTGTCAATCCTGCAGGATCACCCACATGTAAAGCCCAGAACTAGTGTTGGGCGAACAGTGTTCGCCACTGTTCGGGTTCTGCAGAACATCACCCTGTTCGGGTGATGTTCGAGTTCGGCCGAACACCTGATGGTGTTCGGCCAAACCGTTCGGCCACATGGCCGAACTAAGAGCGCATGGCCGAATGTTCCCCGAACATTCGGCTAGCGCTATGATTGGCCGAACGGGTCACGTGGTTCGGACCCGAACGCGCTCTGATTGGCCGAACTGTCACGTGGTTCGGGTAAATAAATACCCGAACCACGTCATATCTCCGCCATTTGTCTGTGGGTTTAGCTTTGGGTAGGCAGGCAGGGTAGTTCGCGCTCCAGCCACGCTAGCCAGGGTCCCCCCAGTCATTGTGTGTCGCTGCTGGGAACAGTAGTACACCGCTCGCTCAGCCACACTATATAGCATTGTGTTTACTGCCACTCTGTGTACCTCGCTCAGCCACACTATATAGCATTGTGTTTACTGCCACTCTGTGTCTGCTGGGAACAGTAGTACACTGCTCGCTCAGCCACACTATATAGCATCGTGTTTACTGCCACTCTGTGTACCTCGCTCAGCCACACTATATAGCATTGTGTTTACTGCCACTCTATGTCTGCTGGGAACAGTAGTACACTGCTCGCTCAGCCACACTATATAGCATTGTGTTTACTGCCACTCTGTGTACCTCACTCAGCCACACTATATAGCATTGTATTTACTGCCACTCTGTGTCTGCTGGGAACAGTAGTACACCGCTGGCTCAGCCACACTATATAGCATTGTGTTTACTGCCACTCTGTGTACCTCGCTCACCCAGCACTATATAGCATTGTGTTTACTGCCACTTTGTGTCTGCTGGGAACAGTAGTACACCGCTCGCTCAGCCACACTATATAGCATTGTGTTTACTGCCACTCTGTGTCTGCTGGGAACAGTAGTACACCGCTCGCTCAGCCACACTATATAGCATAGTGTTTACTGCAACTCTGTGTACCTCGCATCTTTATTACATTTATGACTGCATGGCGGCAAAAAGCATTGCTATATCTGCACGCTTTTTGTCCTCATGCAAGGCCTGGGTTGCATCTCAAAAAGCGTGGCCTTCTCCTCCTGTGCCTCCTCCTGTTCCATCACGTGTGCTGCTGCTGCTGCTGCTGCTGGGTTAGCGTTGCCGGTCCCTGTTTATTGAACCTCTCATCTTTATTACATTTATGACTGCATGGCGGCAAAAAGCATTGCTATATCCGCACGCTATTTGTCCTCATGCAAGGCCTGGGATGCTGTGTCTCAAAAAGCGTGGCCTTCTCCTCCTGCGCCTCCTCCTGTTCCATCACGTGTGCTGCTGCTGGTGCTGGGTTAGCGTTACCGGTCCCTTTTCCTGGAACCTCTTCTCTGTATTACATTTATGACTGCATGGCGACAAAAAGCATGTTATCTGTGCAAAGAAACATGACATTTTCCACATTTAAAAGACAGTTTTTCCTTTGAAACTTTACAATCAATTTTCTCAAAAACTATAAGCTCTTTTTCAAATATTTTTTTTCCTCTTGTACCCACTCCCAAGGTGCACATACCCTGCAAATTTGGGGTATGTAGCATGTAAGGAAGCTTTACAAAGCATGAAAGTTCGGGTCCCCATTGACTTCCATTATGTTCAGAGTTCGGCGCGAACACCCGAACATTGCGGCGATGTTCGGCGAACGTTCGCGAACCCGAACATCTAGGTGTTCGCCCAACACTACCCAGAACACACCGTGCAAATTTCACTTACGATCCTATTCAAACAAGTGATCAGATCAATATTCAGATCTGATATCGATCAGTAATAGAAGTGTGTGCACACAATTTTTTTTCAAATTCCGATCAAATATCAAAAATAAAAAAAATGAATCAAAGGACATATACAAGGAGTGATAGCCAATATTCCAATCAATATTTTTTCAGGAGGTCCAATATGCTTCCGATCAAAAAACAGATTGATTTTGAGCTTAGGATTGGTCACTGGCAGTCGGTGAGCTGTTTACATTTTTTTTTTTGCCCAATCCAATCATTTTCTCTGTTGGAAATAGAATCTGAAGTGAAAATGGCATGGTGTGTTCAGACCTAAAGTAAATCTGTGAGGTTTGGGGAAGCATGGCCACATTGCACATGGAGCACAGACCCAATCAGGCTCAGCTTTTTCCACCAAAGCCTGAATGGGTCTATGCTACTGCACATGTGCAAGCCATCGGCAATGGTCAAAAAGTGGATTTTCGGATGGGAGAGCAGAGGAGCTGTACAGGGCAATCCTCTGAATCACCTCCCCACCTGCACTCCATCTATTTTTCCATTGGTCATGTTACCTATTCTTACATTAGCTCCCCAGTCCCCAATCACTCTTCACCTAACTTTCAATCTGCCATGTCATCTCTCCTTATCCTCAACTATCTATCCCTGTCCTTCCATCTGTCATCTCACCTTTCCTTCCTTCCACGTGTCATCTCACCCTTCCTTCCATCTGTCATCTCACCTTTCCTTCCACCTGTCATCTCACCTTTCCTTCCACCTGTCATCTCACCTTTCCTTCCATCTGTCATCTCACCCTTCCTTCCATCTGTCATCTCACCTTTCCTTCCATCTGTCATCTCACCTTTCCTTCCACCTGTCATCTCACCTTTCCTTCCACCTGTCATCTCACCTTTCCTTCCACCTGTCATCTCACCTTTCCTTCCACCTGTCATCTCACCTTTCCTTCCATCTGTCACCTCACCCTTCCTTCCATCTGTCATCTCACCTTTCCTTCCACCTGTCATCTCACCTTTCCTTCCACCTGTCATCTCACTTTTCCTTCCATCTGTCATCTCACCTTTCCTTCCATCTGTCACCTCACCTTTCCTTCCATCTGTCACCTCACCTTTCCTTCCACCTGTCATCTCACCTTTCCTTCCACCTGTCATCTCACCTTTCCTTCCATCTGTCATCTCACCTTTCCTTCCACCTGTCATCTCACCTTTCCTTCCACCTGTCATCTCACCTTTCCTTCCACCTGCCATCTCACCTTTCCTTCCATCTGTCACCTCACCTTTCCTTCCACCTGTCATCTCACCTTTCCTTCCATCTGTCATCTCACCTTTCCTTCCACCTGTCATCTCACCTTTCCTGACCCCATCTCATCAGCTGCTCCACAGCTATCCTTCTCCATCTTACATCTCTCCTCTCCTAACTCCTATCTCTCAATTTGATATACATGTATAGACTTGTCATCGCACTATATGGCACTGAGTGGTACAAACGCACCACTACCCACTATCTTTTATTACCACTTAGGGTAGTCATACATCTAGCGATGATGGGCAGATTCTACCAAGAGACAAATCTCTCTCTGGGTACATCAAATCTGATTAGAGAGAGAGATCTGTCATCTGCCCATACACCGAAGGCCTATTCCCGATCAATTCCAGCATGAAATCTCTTAGGAATTGGCCGAGTCCGCCATATCCGCCACCTCGCCTCTGCTCACCTAATGTACCTCACATGTGTACAGTTATACATGAACTGTCCGGTGTCGCCCACTGTGGGGTGCTCATTAGGGATACTCATTCAGATTTCGCGGAATTGAAATTTCCGAGTTCTGTTAGGAAATCTGAATTTCCGATCGGAACTCGGAAAATGGAACTTGGAAATCGGATTTCTGCAGGAATGCCGCATTACTGCAATTCGGTCATTTTAGCCCAATCATAGAACTCAAAATCAATGGACCAATCAGAGAAAGCAGAAACAACTCAGAAGTATTTGGCCAATCAGAGAATGCAAAAAATGACTCAAAAAAACACTACTCGGGAATACGAACTCGGAAATCGGAAACCGATCAGAAATCCGTGAAATCGGTAATCGGCATTGGCGGAAATCGGAATTTCTGCAGAATCAGAAATTGACATTTCCGACCATTCCTAGTGCTCATCCTTCTTCAGAATCCGCCCTCTTCCAGTATTCATGCTGCCAGTGTGGCGTGTGTGACATCAGCCTGCAGTGTATGGGCAGCCGACAGATCTCTCTCTAATCAGATCCGATCAGAGAGAGAGACTTGTCTCTTGGTCATCAGACCGGCGCCGGCAATGTATATACTGCTAATGAAAGAGAGTCGGATTCCGAAGACAGATGGGCACCTTGCGGTGGGCGACACAAGACAATGAAATATATAAATGCATACATGGGTGGTACATTTATACACTGGGGGAACAGCGCCGGGGGTTTCATCATGTCCGACGATCGTCCCAATATCACTCGCCATTAACGCCGCACACCTGATTGACCACTACGGTCTCACATCTTGCAGCATGTCTGATCGATGCATGTTTTTAAATTTGTCGCATCTTCGATTGGGCATGCTCTTGGCAGCATCGATTTTCAGCAATTATCGAATAACAATTATTGAATCGGATGGTCGATTGGCTACCAAGTCTAGTGATGTGTGGGCACCTTTAAATTGAAGAGATGAAAGATTTTGATCCTTATCTCTCTCAGTTTCAGCCCATAAATCAATGGATTAAGAATCGGCGGCACCACGAGGACCTGAATAGACATAACCATCCGCAACACATATGGAAATTCTGTCGGTACAAAACGATACATAAACAGCTCAAACAGCAAATTGCAGATATAATTGGTGATGGTAATCAGGTGAGGGGTGCAAGTCTGCAGAGCCCTAGATCGAAATTCCCTTGAGGCGCTAGAACAGGCCTTTAGAATCTGTATGTAAGAACAGATGATTAGAAATGGCATTAAGGCAACAAAGGTCGATGCGATGAAGAGTCCATATCCATTGTTCACTGTTGTGTCTACGCAAGAGAGCCTCACAACAGACCAGTTGTCACAATAGACCTTCAGGACAACGTTATCACATAAAGGAAGTCTAATGGTCAGCACAACATGAATGCCAACAAGGATAATAGTGTACAAATAAGCTGAAAAAGAAAGTTTAGCCACCATGGCCATGGTCATAATGTTGTTGTATCTCAAGGGGTTGCAGATGCAGATGTAACGGTCATAAGCCATTGCCGTTAGTATGGTCATCTCACATCCTGAGTAAGTGTGAATACAATAGACTTGGGTTACACAACCAATGTAGGAAACGGTTTGAATTTTGAAAATTAAGTCTACAATGAGGCTGGGGAAGAAAGAGGCACTTCCATACAGCCCATTGACACATAAGACTGCAATAAAAATGAACATCGGCTCTTGCAGACTCTTGTGCAATGCTATGACTGAGATGACCAAGCAGTTAAACAGGATAATTGACAAGTAAGCCAATATCGCAAGAGTGCTGTAGACATATCTAGTGGATGTCATTTCTCCAAAGCTGAGGATAAACACAGATGAGAGGGAGTATGAGGAATTCTGCATTCTTCTTACCAACTATAGACTTTCCTGAAGAAATGAAAAAAAAAACTATTAGCATCAGAATGGAGAATTTTCTAGGCTCTAGGAATTATAAATGACCCAGCAAGCTCATGGGGAACCAGAAGTCACATTGGAGTGTGTTAAGGGCTACTTTAACAACTAGTAGCTCAGCGGCTGCCGACACGCAGGGGGTGTCTGCAGCCGCTTCCTTCCCTGGCTCACAAGCATTCTCCATTCCCTTGGCGTCTGGCACGCCAGGAACAGTCGGTTCTCTGACTCACAGGAGGTCTGTCTCACGCGGGCACGTGCGGAGACAGGACCTTTATGCTTGCAGAAGGCGCATCAGCTGACCTGCTGGTCGGCTGACGTCAGGGATGACTCTCGCCGCTCGGATTAGAGGAAATCCGAGGTGGGAGTGGCTGAGAGTCTCCCTCTTCCTCATAAGCCTTCACTTGTCATTCGGTCCTCGTCTGCTGTCGTGAATACTTACTACTTACGTGTTAGCGCTCAGACCTTAGACTAGATCCCAGGTGTTGAAACCAAGGACTTCACACCTAGACTAGGAATTGTTATATTGTTATTGATTACCTGTGTATGATTCAGGCTATAACTCTGACCTTGCTTCCTGTCTAACGTTTCTGTACTTCTGCCTATCTGACCAGTTGCTGAACCTCCGCCTGTTACCCATTATCCCTTTGCCTCACGATTCTATACTGTTACTTACCTCCCTGTTGCCGAACCTTGCCTGTCTGACCACTCTGTCCTCACCAGTGGGTTAGCCTCTGGTGAGTGATTCTTAGTATCAAATCACCTGCTCCTCAGATGATCAGTAGTTGCAGTATTGTTTGTAACACCTGCTCCTCAGGTGTCCACTAGACTGCAGTATAGTCTTAATCACCTGCTCCTCAGGTGATCAATAGTTGCAGTATTGTTTGTAACACCTGCTCCTCAGGTGTCCACTAGACTGCAGTATAGTCTTAACCACTTCCCAACTGAGGGGTTTTACCCCCTGACCACCAGAGCAATTTTCACCTTTCAGCGCTCCTTCCATTCATTCGTCTATAATTTTATCATTACTTATCGCAATGAAATGAACTATATCTTGTTTTTTTCGCCACCAATTAGGCTTTCTTTAGGTGGGACATTATGCCAAGAATAATTTTATTCTAAATGTGTTTTAATGGGAAAATAGGAAAAAATGTGGGAAAAAAATTATTATTTTTCAGTTTTCGGCCTTTATAGTTTTTAAATAATGCATGCTACTGTAATTAAAACCCATTAAATGTATATGCCTATTTATCCCGGTTATAAAACCGTTTAAATTATGTCCCTATCACAATGTTTGCCACCAATATTTTAGTTGGAAATAAAGGTGCATTTTTTTCAGTTTTGCGTCCATCCCTAATTACAAGCCCATAGTTTATAAAGTAACAGTGTTATACCCTCTTGACATAAATATTTAAAAAGTTCAGTCCCTAAGGTAACTATTTATGTATTTTTTTTTAATTGTAAATTTTTTTTTTTTTTTAATTACAAAAAAAATAAAATTGGGGAGTGTGGGAGGTAAGGAGTTAATTTTTTGTGTAAAACAAGTTTATTTGTGTGTAAAAAATGGTTAGGATGTAGTTTTACTATTTGGCCACAAAATGGCACCATTACCAATTTGTTTCATACGACCTGCAAGCGTCCTTCTGGACTCTTGCAGGAAGTAGAAAGAGGCTGGGACTTTGTTATTTTTTCACAATGATCGGGCTGCTCAGCCGAGCGGCAGCAGATCATTGCGGGGCTGAGATCAACGAACGGGAATGGATTTTCCCGTTCATTGATCTCCGGCGAGCGGGCGGCGGCGTGTTTACTAGCGGCGGGCGGCGTGTTTACGAGCGGGAGCGCGGACAGCGGCGGGAGTGCGCAGAGTACGGATTTCTCCGTCCCTGGTGGTGAAAGGATGGAAAAAGGGGCGGAGAAATCCGTACGCGCGGGGGTAAAGTGGTTAATCACCTGCTCCTCAGGTGTCCACTAGATTGCAGTATAGTCTTAATCACCTGCTCCTCAGGTGATCAGTAGTTGCAGTATTGTTTGTAACACCTGCTCCTCAGGTGTCCACTAGACTGCAGTATAGTCTTAATCACCTGCTCCACAGGTGATCACTAGGTTGCAGTACAGTCTGAATCACCTGCTCCTCGGGAGATTCCCTCAGCATCACCAGTTGCTGGGGCTTGTTCTCTGTTACACTGTCTGTGCACTGATAGTACCTCACCAACCCCTCTGGTGAGGTCTCGCCAAACTACTTGGTTACAGTCTGTGTATTATAGTACCTTACCAGTCCCTATGGTAAGGTCTTGCAAAACTAATAAAGTTACGGTTGCAACAAGCACTACACTCTTAGCACACTTTAGCTATACTAGTATTATTGGTGATTCTGCAGATCACCACTGTCACAGGAGCCCTTGTGGTCAGACCGCAAATGGCCTTCCAAACGGTGCCAGCGCACGGATCGTGCGAACTCTGGTCGCAGTCAATGCGCAGGAACCATTGGGAATTGGCCGCAGACCAACCAGAAGGGAGCCTGTGAGGTACGGTAATTACAACTTACACACGATTCCAGGGTATAACTGCCACCACCACTGATATGGGCCAGTGGACCCGACTGCCTGACTGATCCTGCGAATAAAAACGGTTAAAACACGCTGTATTCTGTCTAGCCAAGAACAAACAATAGTAGTGTCTCTTCAGAGACCTGGGATCGGTTCTGTGTGTGCTGAATAATAGGGTAGCTAGAACAACAACTGACGATAGCGTCGGTTTATTGAAAGCAATATAAATAATTAATATATACAGACAATTATTAAAATCAACAATTATTAAAACAGTAATAGCCAGTATGAAAAATAAAAGAAGGGAGAAAAAATACTTAGTTCCTGGAAAGATGTCCTTTAGTGGGAAAACTTGTAGAGTTCCTTTTGTTCAGTTCAGCAAAGTTTAAAATCCAAGCAATATGGAAGATGTCCTTTGTTCAGTTTCAGCAAAGATGGCCGATCAAGATGGCCGCTAGCTATGTGTCCTTTGTTTCAGCTTAGACAAGATGGCCGCCAACCATGTGTCCTCTGGCTGGCAATGTGCTCTCAAGAAGGTGGAATTTGGAGGACTGAGGGGAGGGCCCCTCGCAGATACTTTTGAGGAAGCTGGTTTGGGGGTGTGGCAATGCCGGCCCCCTCTGAGTTACTAACAAATGACAGTTCATTCCCTCTGAGAGATTTTAGGGCTAAACTTATGAAATGCTGTAACTCCTGAACCATAAACGTTATATTTAGGGGGGGTAACAGATTCATACTTGTTGGAAAATACAGATTAATATGACATCAGACATGGCTAAGCCAGCGGGTCAGGCTCCTGAGAAGATTCATATCTCAATAACCGGACAGGCTATCACAATGAATGTCATATCAGCACGATGGCCAGATTTTACCGAACAAGACGATATGAATTTTATAGCTGTGCGACATACGGTTTTCGTATACCGACAGGAAATCATACCACCCATGCTTTTCTTATGGCTGGCTAAGTGGCTCCGGCCAGTCTGGGAAAGAAGTAGGTTTTTGAATAGCCCCCTGCTGGGATTAGCTTCCTGAGCACAAGGGTTTGCTCCTGCTCATTAGTATATCAAAAGAGCCATCCTGCAGTTAAGCAGAGGCTCCTACACAATCAATCCCGATTCTAGTGATCTGAAGCGCAATCGATGCAGAGAATCGAGTGCGATCGCTTTTTCTTCACTGGCGGTTCCAGGACGCGTCTGCGGCCCCGCAACCGTCCGTGACAACCACATAATCAGGTATAGCTTCTGTATTATTGGTGATTCTGCAGATCACCATATAATCAGAGATCTGAGTTGCTACACCTAACCGTTACAGCTACCAGGACCAAAATTTTAAACAAAACAAAAGTTTGCCTTCTTAAAACAGAAGGTATTTGCTGATACCTTTTGCACGTGGCACTTGGCACGTGTCACGTGCCACGTGCCAAGTGCCACTGCCAAGTGCCATGTCCTGCTGCCTTTGCTGCTCCCACCGCCAGGGTGCCACAGGGCTGTGCTGATACCACCTATATTTAACCCAAAACACAAGTGTTGCATCATTTTTTGGAGGGGTCTGGGCTGAAAACTGTCATGTCCCAGATGTTGTGACTGGACTTTGGACACAATGTGGGCTGCACGACCGCTGTCTGGAACCTAGTCCTGATATTAATTGACAGCCACTTTTTTTTTTTGGGGGGGGGGGGGATTTTAAGTCCCCACATCATCAGTTAGTGTTTCCCTTTAAAATACATGATGCTACATGCCTCATTTACCCTAAAAAATGTTTTAAAAGCAATTTAAAGGAAACTTCCGGTTTTCTATCCGGATATCCGAATCCAGGCAGATATCTCGGATACTGGGTTTGGATATCCCATTCTTATTCGGATTCCAAAAGTTCAAACTCAGATATCCGATTTGGATAGGATATCTGGGTATCCGGAACCAAATCCAATTCGGATTTTGAAAAGGGGAATCCGAGCAGCACTGCAACAAAGGATCATTTGCATACTCAGCAGTGATGTATCATGGAGACATCATATGCTCACTCCAACCTGAATTATCACAAATACCTTCTGTTTTAGGAAGGCAAACTGTTGTAGGCTCTAGGGAGATATGGCAGATTAGATAAGGAAAAAAAATTGCATTTTACTCACACGTATCGCAAAAACTGGTCATACTGTACATATGTCAAGTGGCAGGGCAGAGCATTGGGGGAGTAACAGGAGAGTTCCAGAGGATGCTCAGAGATCAGAGCAGGGATTTAAACCGTGTTGAGATTAGCATGAGCAGTGGCTTCCCTGCTCCCCACATGGACCCCTACCCGGGACCCTGTACCTCTGATGATGAAGTAACAACACAACAGCTGTATGGTAAGAGGGTGTATCCTGCCATCTGAGCCTTCCAGGTGACTCCGCTAGATAAAATCCAAGGCTGTATTTGATCCTGTGCCCACGTCTCGTTATTTACTTGTGACAATATTGTGGTAGTTAGTGGATCCATAGATCTACAGTGGAATACCTTTATAGTTAACTCCCAGGGGCGTAGCAATAGGGGTTGCAGAAGTTGAGACCGCATCGGGGCCCTTAGGCTAGAGGGGCCCCCAAAGGGCCCTCCCTCAACTACAGTATTGGCTCTCTATTGGTCCTGTGCTCATAAAAATCACTTCTATAGATACTTTTAATAGTGGTAATCATTAAAGGGAAGGTTCAAGCAAAATAAAAAAATGAGTTTCACTTACCTGGGGCTTCTACCAGCCCCATGCAGCCCCATGCAGACATCACTGCTGCTCCAGTCTCCCGCCACCAGCTAGTTTTGTTTATGCCAACCTCGGAGGTCGGCAGGCCGCATTGCGTACATTTTTATGCATTCCCGCTAGTGCAGGAACATTAACACATACATTTTTACGCATTACTGGTTCAACCATTGAAACACAAACACATACATTTTTTTATTTTGCTTGAACCTTCCCTTTAACAAATGGTTCCCCATTTTCTTCTTGCACCTCCTACACTGTAGTTGCCATTGGCAGTTTTTGGTGCCTAGTATCAATTGTTATGTAAAGAGTTCTTGGGGGGGGGGGGGGGGGCATAGGAAAAGTTGCATCGGGACCCACAGCTCCTTAGCTACGCCACTGTTAACTCCGAAGGACCTGGCCAAGTAGTTAACTATTCCAGCAATTTAGAATTGGTCATACATTGTATATTAATACGGGCTATTGGTTGGGACCTAGAGACCGCTGTGATCTCTGCTGTGTGCTTGTTGCTGTTTCTTCTTGTTCTATATCAAAGAAACCATAAGGCCCAGTTTCCCAAAAACATACTGATAAGTTAATTGGCTTCCCCCTAAGTTTTCCCTAGACTGCGATACATATGCTAAACAAAGCATACATAGACACATGACTCTGAGGGACAGTCAGTGAGAAGACAATATACTCTGTACAGTGCTGCAGAAGATGTTGGCACTATATAAATACTAAATAATAATAATTATTACCTCAGGTTGTTATGAGGATTCAGAAATGGTGCTGTGATGGTGAACCCAAAACATATACTGTATATTCCTGCGTATAAGACTACTTTTTAACCCTTGAAAATCTTCTGAAAAGTTGGGGGTCGTCTTATACGCCGGGTGTCACTGATGCCGGGTGATAGGCCCTATCCAGTTACCGCCTCTCAGATCTCCCTGCTGAGGGAGCGCAATCTATTCTTCCATACCGCTCTGATAAACAGGTAAACAAGGAGAGCTGACCAGTCTACTTAAGGAGAGTTGACCAATGCAACAAGTCAATTGACTATATACTGTTATATACTGGGTAACACATACTGTACAGCACCAGTATCTGTTCATACACAGCACCAGTACATGATTTTTTTATTTTTATTTTAATTTGGTGTGCGTTGGAAGAGGGGTAGTCTTATACGGCAAGTATATCCCAAACTCTATATTTTAACTGGAAAAGTTGGGGGGTCGTCTTATACGCCGGAATATATGGTAAATGTATGAATGGGTTACATAAAGGGTCTACGCATATACACAGCTGCATGGCATGTTTACCTCGATGTTCAGTCACTTATCTGCCAGGAAGCAAGCGCTGTCCGGGTGCTGGGTAATGCAAATGAATGGCAGCATTTTTTACATGTGTGTCAGCAGTTCACACAGGGTTTTCTTGCTGCTCAGTGAAAAAAAGGAATGCTGCATGAGAAGTTTAGTTGGTGCATGCCACCTGCTCAGGCATACATGCATAGGATGACCCCCATCCCACCACCTGTGGTAAATGCTTGCAGCCGCCTGCTAGATAAGGACTAGTGATGTCGCGAACCTCCGATTTTCAGTTCGCGAACCCCGTTCGCGAACCTCCGTGGAAAGTTCGGGTCGCAAAAAAGTTCGTGAACCACAATAGACTTCAATGGGGAGGCGAACTTCAAAATTTAGAAAGATTTCTACTGGCTGGAAAAATGATAGAAATCATGTTTCAAGGGTTCTATTACCTGGAGCACCCTCCTCCCTCCTCCTATCCTTCTGCCTATTCCCTCCTACCGGGGGGAGGAGGGTCTCATCTGCCAGGGAATTATAGTATTTCAAAAGCCAGCTTACATACCGTACTGGGAATTGAACCCAGGTCTCAGTGTATGGTAGGTAACTAACATATCCATTATACCACCAACACTACTAGCTGAAACTAGCTAAAACTAGCTAAAACTAGCTGAAACTAGCCTAGCATGTACCATTTATGCTCAATCCAAGAGAAAAATTAGACAAGACAAATAAAATTTATATTGCGCTTTTCTCCTGGCGGACTCAAAGCGCCAGAGCTGCAGCCACTAGGGCACACTCTATAGGCAGTAGCAGTGTTAGGAAGACTTGCCTAAGGTCTCCTACTGAATAGGTGCTGGCTTACTGAACAGACAGAGCTAAGATTTTAACTCTGGTCTCCTATGTCAGAGGCAGAGCCCTTAACCATTACACCATCCAGCCACTGCTTAAGGATATGTAGCCAGACATGCCTTGCCTTTTGTGTTCAACAGTTACCCAAAGAGAACCCCAGATAGCCAGGTAGATTCATCTCGCTCTCTCTCTCTCTCTCTCTCTCTCTCTCTCTCATCCTCTCTCTCTCTAGTAGGGATGGTCACCACTTTCTGCGGAATTGTATTTTTGAGCATAAATGGATTGAGCATAAATGGTACATGCTAGGCTGGCTTCAGCATGTAGTGTTGGTGGGTGGTACAGTGGCACTGTACTACATGCTGAAGCCAGCCTAGCATGTACCATTTATGCTCAATCCATTTATGCGCAAAAATACAATTCTGCGGAAAGCGGTGACCATCCCTACTAGAGAGAGAGAGAGAGAGAGAGAGATGAATCTACCTGGCTATCTGGGGTTCTCTTTGGACAACTGTTGAACACAAAAGGCAAGGCCATGCCTGGCTACAAATCCTTAAGCAGTGGCTGGAAGGTGTAATAGTTTAGGGCTCTGCCTCTGACACAGGAGACCAGGGTTTGAATCTTGGCTCTGTCTGTTCAGTAAGCCAGCACCTATTAAGTAGGAGACCTTAGGCAAGTCTTCCTAACACTGCTACTGCCTATAGAGCGTGCCCTAGTGGCTGCAGCTCCGGTGCTTTGAGTCCGCCAGTAGAAAAGCGTGATATAAATGTTATTTGTCTTGTCTAATTTTTCTTTTGGATTGAGCATAAATGGTACATGCTAGGCTAGCTTCAGCTAGTAGTGTTGGTGGTATAATGGATATGTTAGTTACATACCATACACTGAGACCTGGGTTCAATCCCCAGCCACGGTATGTAAGCTGGCTTTTGAAATACTGGAATTCCCTGGCAGATGAGTCCCTCCTCCCTCCGGTAGAAGAGGAGAAGCCTACAAGAGGCTAATTAAACTCTCCCTAGCAGAGTGTGTGTAGCAGCTGTCCCTTAATTAATTAGTATAGGCAGACGAGTGAGTCAAATGGCTCAAGGACCTTGCCTTGTATAAGGGGGGTGGGGCTCCACCAGTGAGTGCAGTCTGATTGGCAACAATGTGCCTGCTGACTGTGATGTAGAGGGTCAAAGTTTTGCTCAATAGAGCATTATGGGGCGAATCGAACTTCCGGGAAAGTTCGCCTTTGGCAGGCGAATGCGAACCACCGAAGTTCGCCGGGAACCGTTCGCCGGCGAACCATTCGGGACATCTCTAATAAGGACAAAACGAAAACACTGGTGCTACAAGACGAATCGGTAAAATGAATGCTGCCAATGAGAGTCACTGTCCTTTCATAACACAGGCCGTAAATTGTAAAACAAAACTGCATCGCCACCTACAGTCCATTATGAATGCAGCAGCCTGACTCAGCTACTCCTCCCAATGCTCTGTCTCCACGACTCTGCTATGCAAATCCCTTCACTAGCCTGTGATCTGCTTCAAAGTCAGCTTCAAGATCCTATGCCTGGCCTACACATCTATACGCAAGTCCTTCCAGCAGGGTTGGATTTACCATGAGGCACTATAGGCACGAGCCTACAGGTGCCTGATGATGGAAAGGCAGCTCACTTTCCTCCCCAAGTGCCTCCCTCCCTCATTACCTATGCAGAGTTCTGATGAGAGTGTGAATGAGAGTTCACTCACCCAACCCTCAGCATTCTAGTGACAAGATCTCCCTTCAGTCGGGGACACCTCTAGCTACCTAATGCTGAGCTACCTATGGTGGGCAAGAGAAGTAAGGGAGATGTGACAGCTGGGACAGCCATCACACTTGCGGTGCAGTTTGACAGTGGCTTGTAGGTTCATGGAGAGCGAAGTCTAGGGTGCCAGGACATCTGTGCCTATAGCTTATAGTCTATAGTGATGTAAAACCAGCCCTGCCTGCCAGACATTCATCACTAATATATTTCAAAATTTTGACCAGCGCTGCATGTATTCATATGTCACTCCCACCACCAGCACCACGTGGAGAGCGACTCACCCTTTATGTTGGACCACAAATTACAATGGTCATTAAACGCATCTGGGGCATACAAGGCTCCCCTCACCTATAGACGCTATCCCTCCCTCGTTGTAGTCACCAGCATACAAAGGGTTCCAAATGGATTCAGCTTTAAAAGTTTCCTCGAATAAAATACATATCACTCATAGCGCAACATTGCGGAAGCAGGAGATTTGGGCGCAAGACTAAATAAATTAAAAATAGACAAGGCACCTGGCCCGGATGGCATGCATCCTCGGGTCCTAAGAGAATTAAGTTCAGTTATAGCTAAGCCCCTTTATCTTATCTTTTGTGACTCTCTTGCAACTAGCAGAGTCCCAGTGGATTGGCGTACAGCCCACGTTTTCCCATTATTTAAGAAGGGCAAAAAATCTGATCCAGGAAATTATAGACCTGTAAGCTTAACATCAGTTGTATGCAAACTATTTGAGGGGTTACTAAGAGATACTATACATGACTTCATAGTAGAAAATAATCTTATTTCTCAGCATCAACATGGGTTTACTAAAGACAGGTCCTGTTTGACTAACATGCTCAGCTTTTATGAGGTAGTGAATGCTAATATGGATATTGGGAATGCTGTAGATGTGATATACTTGGACTTTGCAAAGGCCTTCGACACTGTTCCCCACAGAAGTCTGGTGCAAAAGTTGAGGATGCAAGGACTGGGGAAGAGTTTGTGTGCATGGATAGGGAACTGGCTAATGGACAGAAAACAAAGAGTTGTGGTCAATGGATCGTACTCAAAATGGGAGACTGTTAGCAATGGGGTCCCACAGGGGTCTGTACTGGGTCCAGTGCTCTTCAATTTATTTATTAATGACCTAGTAGATGCAGTAGTGAGCAATGTTGCTATTTTTTCAGATGATACAAAATTGTGCAGAATCATCAACTCTCAGGAAGATAGTGTCATATTGCAACAGGATCTGGATAGGATGGCTATATGGGCACATACATGGCAGATGAAATTCAATGTTGACAAATGTAAAGTCATGCATTTTGGTCGTACCAATGGTCTAGCACCATACAAAATAAATGGGATACAGTTGGGAACATCAAACTTGGAGAAGGACTTAGGAGTACTCATCGACAACAAGTTAAATAATCGTACTCAATGCCAAGCCGCTGCAGCTAAAGCGAACAAAATTTTGGGATGCATTAAAAGGGAAATAAAAACTCGAGATGCTAGCATAATATTGCCCCTGTTTAACTCTCTAGTAAGGCCACATCTGGAATATGGAATTCAGTTCTGGGCACCACATTACAAAAAAGATATTGCAGTTTTAGAGCAGGTGCAGAGACGAGCTACAAAATTGATACGTGGGATGGAAGGTCTCGCTTACCAAGAAAGGTTAGATAAACTGGGTTTATTTAGTCTAGAGAAAAGACGCCTTAGAGGAGATCTAATTAACATGTATAAATACATTAGAGGGCAGTATAATAGCTTGGCGGATGAGCTTTTTGTCCCTAGGCCTTCTCAAAGGACTAGAGGACATGAGCTGCGCATGGAGGAAAAACGTTTTAGCCATTTATTTAGGAAAGGGTTCTTTACAGTAAGAGTGGTTAAGATGTGGAATGCATTGCCACAGGAAGTCGTTATGGCAAACTCTATACCTGCATTTAAAGGGGGCTTAGATGCTTTCCTTGCGTTGAAAGACATCCATGGCTACAATTACTAGGTTATGCCTAATGATGTTGATCCAGGGATTTTATCTGATTGCCATCTGGAGTCAGGAAGGAATTTTTCCCATTTGGGGCTAATTGGACCATGCCTGGTGGGGTTTTTTTCGCCTTCCTCTGGATCAACAGGGGTATGTGGGGGACGGGCTGGAGTTGTACTTTGTACTGGTTGAACTCGATGGACGTATGTCTTTTTTCAGCCAAAATAACTATGTAACTATGTAAAAGGGCGCCCCATTCACTCCCATTATAAATATCGTTAACCGGGCGCCGAACAGGGAAAAAAAGGCGCCGGAGATTATTAACGTTTTAACAAACGGCGCCCGGAGATTTTTAAGGATTTATAACTATGTTTGTGATGATTTAACTTTACAAAATGAGCCTGTGACGAATAACGTTTATAAAGATACTAAATCACTATTTCTAAAACATTTCTAAAACATTATTATCCACCCAAAAAAATTATTTACATTTTTTTATTTACATTTTTTATTTATTAATGTCTGTAAAACATTATTATCCATAGGGGGTCTTAGGTTTAGGCACCAACTGGGGGGTCTTAGGTTTAGGCACCACCAGGGGAGTCTTAGGTTTAGGCACCAACAGGGGGGTCTTAGGTTTAGGCACCAACAGGGGGGTCTTAGGTTTAGGCACCAACTGGGGGGTCTTAGGTTTAGGCACCAACAGGGGGGTCTTAGGTTTAGGCACCACCAGGGGGGTCTTAGGTTTAGGCACCAACAGGGGGGTCTTAGGTTTAGGCACCAACAGGGGGGTCTTAGGTTTAGGCACCAACAGGGGGGTCTTAGGTTTAGGCACCAACTGGGGGGTCTTAGGTTTAGGCACCAACAGGGGGGTCTTAGGTTTAGGCACCAACTGGGGGGTCTTAGGTTTAGGCACCAACAGGGGGTCTAGGGGTTAGGGATAGGTACAGGGAGGGTTTTTAACAAACATAAATATAAGTTTCAGTTTACAAATAGGGAAGATTAACGTTTTAAGAATTGCCGATCTCATACACATTATTTAGTGATTTATAAATTCTTAAAACACTGTTTCTAAACGAAATTCTACACAATATTTCAATAAACGATAATACTGTTTATCGTTTACACCACGCGCCCTTTTGTCCCGACGCCCTTTTTTGATGTACGCCAACATTGCATAAAAACAACAAGCCTTTATTACAAGTATGCACTCACAGGTTCCAGGAGGTTAGTATCGCTCAGAGTTTGTCCCGCGGGCTCTCCCCCGCTCGGCCTCCCGGTATGGCCGAAGGTGTCCTCAATCCCTGCGTATGCGGGTCCACTCCTTCCTCCCTCCTATCGCCTGTGCATAGAGAACGCCGTTCGTAGCTCCGCCCTGGCCTTGAATTCCCCAGATGCGTTTCCTGACCATTGTAATTCGTGGTCCAACATAAAGGGTGAGTCGCTCTCCATGTGGTGCTGGTGGTGGGAGTGACATATGAATACATGCAGCGCTGGTCAAAGTTTTTAACTATTTAATGGAACAAGAGGTCAAACTTGCCTATTGTTGATTTCAGCGAAGCAAATGCTTTTTTGTCAGGGGACTTTTTAGCTTGTCAGTGAATTGGAAAAGTATTACAAACATTTGACTGGACCAATTCCATCTTTTATGTGTCTCAGCCTTGGAATACGGGCTGAGTTATTGTAATATTTTATAAATGATTTTATTTTATGAGTAATCATCTGTCATTGTGTATATGTACATTTCTCATATGTGACTATACCACATTGGCCTCAATTCACTAAGATCATGCTGGAGATAATAAGGCAAGAGAAAACTTACCTCCACACAGTGATGGAGTTATCTTATCTCTTCATTCCGTAAGTTACTTCCTCTGTAGTTAATTTACCTCCTCCGTAGTTAATTTACCTCCTCTGTAGTTATTTTCACACGCAGTTAATTAACAGCCTGTCTTTAACTCTGGAGTTATTTTAAGGTTTGGAGAGTTAACTTAAAGGCAGAAGAGTTAACTTTAGGTTTCCCTGAGGTAAAATGTTTCCTGAATACTACATGCCTTATCACCATGGTAACAACTCTAGAAGAGTTATTAAAGACAGGAGATAAGCTTAGTGAATTGAGGCCATAGTCTGTTACATCCTATTAGCACATAAAGTGAGCGCAGGGCTTAACCAGCTTTTTGCTGGAATTGAAAGATATTCATCACTAATATGGTCAGCAGATACACCTACTTCTATCCACTCCACTCCTCCAACAACCTCCTCCTAACCGCTCCACTCACCTCACATTCCTATACATGACTAAAGGACCTCACTAGAGCTGCCCCCATCCTGCAGGACTCTCTTCCACTGCCTATTAGGCTTGCCTCCTCCTTAAAGGGAAGGTCCAAGCAAAAAAAAAAAATGAGTTTCACTTACCTGGGGCTTCTACCAGCCCCATGCAGCCATCCTGTGCCCTCGTAGTCACTCACTGCTGCTCCAGTCCCCCGCTGGCAGCTTTCTGACCTCGGAGGTCAGGGCCGCATTGCGTACATTTTTACGCATTCCCACTAGTGCAGGAACATTAACACATACATTTTTACGCGTTAGTGGTGCAACGCGTCCATTTTTGTTCCTGCACTAGCTGGAATGCGTAAAAATGTATGCAATGTGGCCCTGACCTCCGAGGTCAGAAAGCTGCCAGCGGGGGACTGAAGCAGCAGTGAGTGACTACGAGGGCACAGGAGGGCTACATGGGGCTGGTAGAAGCCCCAGGTAAGTGAAACTCATTTTTTTTTTTGCTTGGACCTTCCCTTTAAAGGAATCATCAGGGAAAATGTAATAAAATACGTGCTACTTACCGGGGGCTTCTTCCAGGCCCAAGCTCCCAGCATGTCCCTCGCCGCAGCTCTCCCCGCAGCCGTTCGCTGCAGCTCACTGCCGGTCCCCGGCGATGATGTCAGGCCGACCTCCAGGTCAGCCTGTACTGTGCCTGCGCGAGCGGCGCTGTCAATCACCGCCACGTGGGACGGAGCGGACTGCGCAGTAGTGCTGTGCCCGCGCAGTCCGGCTCATGTGGGGGAGAGCTGCGGCGAGGGACATGACTCCTTTAAAGGGAAGGTCTGAAAAAAAAAAAACTCCACTTACCTGGGGCTTCTTCCAGCCCCTGCCAGTCGATCTGTGCCCTCGCCGCAGCTCCTCTCACTCCCGGTGTCCTGCGCTGAAGAAGCCGACCTCGCCAGGTCAGCTTCCGGGTCGGCTTCATGTGCGCTCCACGGCGCGTACACCGTGACCCGTCTGGCAGGGCCAGGTTTACCATAAGGCACTGTAGGCACGTGCCTACAGGCATCTGATAAAAAGGCTTCTTACTCTCCTAGCGCCTTCCTCCCTAGTGCTGATGAGAGTGTAAATGAGAGGTTACTCAACTTGCTCTCGTCATTCCGCTGACCAGATCTTCCTTCAAACAGGGGCACCTCTAGCTACTTAATACTGAGGAACCCTCTGGCTACCTAATGCTAAGGGGTACCTGTAGCTACCTATGATGGGCAAGTATAGTAAGGAAGAAGTGACAGCTGGGAAAGACAGAACACTTGCCGTGCGGTTCGGCTGAGGTTTGTAGGTTCATGGAGGGCGGAGTCTAGGGTGCCAGGAGTCCCAAGACATCCGTGCCTACACTGTGATTTAAATCCACGCCTGGTTTGTGGAAAAAGACTATGGTACCAGAAGCGTTCTTGTGTGTTACAGGTGCTGTGGAATGACTCACCTGGATGTGTGCCCGACGACTTACACTTGCACTCATATGCCAGCACATGCCAGCATTATAGAAGTAACTCCTCCCCTAAATACTTCTTGAATATTTGTAAATACCACCCCTTCTGTTGGAAAAAGACACATTTTGTAATTGCCAAAGTTTTAGGGAAAGTCTGTGTTTATTTGATTAAATTAATTAAGCTGAAATAATATTCCTTGCAATACACGGAACTGAACTGGAAGCTCAGAGCTCTCCTCTACATGTGGGGAGAGAGGCAGACTGGGGGGTCCTGTCCAGCTTTGATCTTCTATCCCCTGCACTGTCTTTATAAAGGTTTACTACTGGATCATAAGGCTAATTACCTGTGAAGCGAATGCTGAGTTGTGTACTCACTGCACTAATTATGCATGTCTGTCTTCTCTACACGGACTGCAGTCCACAGGGGATGCCTCCTAAACGTCAACTCTAATATCAGTTATTATACTGAAATGTAGTTTTATTTTCATGCTTCTATTAGTCATGTAGAGAAACTGAGATGTAACTTATCTAGCTGCGTAGAAGTCAAAAAAGAAATGAAAATGTGGACACATAAAGGTAGCCATACATGTAGCGGTGTATGGGCAGAATCGACCAAGAGACAAATCTCTCTCTAATCGAATCTAATAAGAGAGAGAGCTGTCAGCTGCCCATGCACCACAGGCCAATTCCTGATCAATTTCATGCTGAAATCGATTAGTAATCAGCTTTGTGATGCCCCATCCATCCCCTTGCCGGCCCAACGCCGCCCCCCTAATGTCAAATGTGCCCCCCCCCAGTGCCCGGTGCACTATACATACCTGTCCATGTCTGCCTCTGTCTCTGGGCTCCGTCCACAATCCGCATGAGTTCCTCTTTAAAGGGGAACTGAAATGAGAGGTATACGGAGGCTGCCATATTTAACTCCTTTTAAACAATACCAGTTGCCTGGCCGTCCTGCTGATCTATTTGGCTACAATAGTGTCTGAATCACACCAGAAACAGGCATGCAGCTAATCTTGTCACACCTGACAATAGCGTCAGACACACCTGATCTGCTGCATGCTTGTTCAGGGGCTACGGCTAAAAGTATTAGAGGCAGAAGATCAGCAGGACAGCCAGGCAATGGGTATTGCTTAAAAGGAAATAAATATGGCAGCCTCCATATCCCTCTCACTTCAGTTGCCCTTTAAAGGATACCCGAAGTGACATGTGACATGATGAGATAGACGTGTGTATGTACAGTGCCTAGCACACAAATAACTGTGCTGTGTTCCTTCTTTTCTTTCTCTGCCTGAAAGAGTTAAATATCAGGTATGTAAGTGGCTGACTCAGTCCTGACTCAGGCAGGAAGTGACCACTGTGTGACCTTCACTGATAAGAAATTCCAACTATAAAACACTTTCCTAGCAGAAAATGGCTTCTGAGAGCAGGAAAGAGATAAAAAGGGTCAATAGTTCATAGATTTTAGCTCTGGCATACTTCAATGAATTTGTCATTGAGCAAAAAAAATAAAACAGTTAAAACTTAAAAAGTAGATTTAAACATAAAACTGTGGAATATCTTAAAATGTCATTTTTAGGAGAAGGAAGATAGATACAATCACTTATTGCATTAGTTTATTTTCGCTTCGGGTGTCCTTTAACAAGGGGGAGGGAACACTGTTAAGGGGAAGGAGAACCGCTAGGGAAACTGTAAGGAGTAAGGATCCCTATGAGGCTCGCCGAGCTGTAAACAAGGTTTAAGAGAGTACTGTGCCTAATTATCTTTTGGGTAACTTCTGCTTAATGATGTGTAATGCTACCTAAATATGTTTGAGAAAGGTTGAAAATTTGTATACAGAGGCGCCAACAAGGTTAAAATTGATTAAAAACCATTTAAAAGGGGGAAGTTTGGTTGACTTACCTCCCTCGTAGGAAAACAGACTACAGAACGTTACTGTAATTCACATTTTTTAGAATCTCCAACGTGCAACGCGTTTCGCAGGTCACAATCCTGCTTCATCAGGCAATACATTTCGAGAAAACAACAAGGGTCTGTATTATGTCCAAGCGCCTCTGTTTGACAAAGGTGCTGTCAAATTATGTTTCTTTTAGAGGGACATGCTGCTTAGCTATGTTTAGCGCAATAGTCTATCTAATAATGTTTTGTGATAAAAATGCTGCTGATTATGTTGTTTGATACACATGGTGCTGAATAATATGTTTTAGGGGAACCTGCTGCATGATTGTTGTACGGGGGATATCTCTACTTAACCCCCCTGGCGGTATGATATGTGCGGCTGCGCAGCCGTGGGAGGGTTTTTATCGCCATTTTTTTTTTTTTTTTAGCATGTAGCTAGCCTAGCGCTAGCTACATGCTTCCCCCCTCGCCGCGGCGTCCGCCTGTCCCCTCCGATCGCCGCCGGCGCCGCTTGCCCATAAGGAAATCCCGTTCTGATCGGGATTTCCTTGAGGGCTTCCCCCGTCGCCATGGCGACGAATGGAGTGATGTCACGAAGTCACGGACGTCATGACGTCACAGGGAGTCCCGATCCACCCCATAGTGCAGCCTGGCGGCGATTGGCCAGGCTGCGCAAGGGGTATGCGGGGGGGGCCTGTTTCCGCGGCGGGTAGCGGCGCATCGGCGGTGTGCTGCGGCGATCAGACCAAACACGCAGCTAGCAAAGTGCTAGCTGCGTGTTTGAAAAAAAAAATATGTAAATCGGCCCAGCAGGGCCTGAGCGGCATCCTCCGGCGGCTTACCCCGTGTCACACACGGGGTTACCGCCAAGGAGGTTAAATATAATCTATGAAGTGTTTACTGTGAAAAATATCTATCTTGTTATGTCTCATATGTCTGTTCTCAATGTTTTTATAATCTTTTTTTTTTTTTTAGGCAGAGGGAGCACACCTCTGGTAGGTTCATGTATATTTGGCTCCACCCACAGTATCTCATGAACACGCCCATTTTTTGTCAGTTCTGCATATAAATTTGGGGCATGGCTGGCTGGAAGTGTGGCAGAGAAATGTCTTGGGGCCCCTTTTTCTTGGCTCCGGAAGTTGGGAGGTATGCTTTGAAGCAGAGCGAAGAGACAACATGCAATGATGACGCATGGTGAGTGGGTGCATGCGCTGGTGTTTATCTGTTCATGGGTTGGTGCGGCTCAACTCATATAATGTAGTGGGCAAACAACATGAGGAGCAACAGAAACGCTAAATATGGCTTCTGTAAATTTGACAGGATGAATGTGCCACTATATTTAATTGGCACAATGTTTTGGGTTTGTCCTTATTCATCATGTTTGGAGTTGGCACTAGGAAGTTAAAGAGAATTTATAAAAAAAAAAAAAAAAACAGCCCTTGGGGGGTAATTACCTCAGGAAGGGGAAGCCTCTGGATCCTAATGAGGCTTCCCCCGTCACTCTCGGAGATCCAGCGCTGGCAGCCTCCGAACACTGAGGAGGTAATTATTTACCTTCAGGGCTGCACAGGCGTAGTAGCAGGGCTGGATTTATACTCTTTACTCCCCAAGGCCACTTCAGTATAGGTAGCCAGATGACCCCTCTCCCCTTCCCTCCAGTATAGGTAGCCAGATGGCCCCTCCCCCTTCCCTCCAGTATAGGTAACCTGATGACCCTCCCCTCCAGTATAGGTAGCCAGATAAATCCTCCCCCTTACTCTAGTATAGGTAGCCAGATGACTCCTCCCCCTTTCCCTCCAGTATAGTTAGCCAGATAACTCCCTTAATCCCTCCTTTTCCCACTTCCCCCCTTTCAGTATAGGTAGCCAGCTCGCCTTCACACCGCAGCAGCCATCGGTGTCACTCATTTCTCCACTCGTCTCCAGTGCAGAAGCTTCCTCTTCCCTTCCGTCTCCTAAGCTGCCCAAGTCCGTAGCCGCCGGCCACAATGCAAACGTGCACAGACAGCAAGGTGGCTGCTGCGCAGGCAGATAGCAGCAGAGTACCACAGTCAGGCGCTCACCTGATCTCCCTGCATTGCAGCATTTGCAAGTTTGCAAATGTTGCATGAGTTCAGTCTGCTGCTTTGGTGCCCTTCCTCCTGTTGTGCCCTAGGCCATGGCCTAGGTGGTCTTGGCCTAAATCCGGCCCTGCGTAGTAGTGGCTTTCCGATGGGCTCTGGCCAGGGGCGTAGCAATAGGGGGTGCAGAGGTAGCAACTGCATCAGGGCCCTTGGGCCAGAGGGGCCCCAAGGGGGCCCTCACTCAACCGCTGTATTAGCTCTCTATTGGTCCTGTGCTCATAATAATCACTTCTATAAATACTTTGAATAGTGGTAATCATTAACACACTGCTCCCCATCCCCTTCTTGCACCTCTGACACTGTAGTTACCATTGGCAGGTTTTGGTGTGCCGTATCAATTGTTATGTATAGAGCGCTTGGGGGGCCCCATTGTAAAACTTGCATCGGGGTCCACAGCTCCTTAGCTACACCACTGGCTCTGGCGGAAGTAGCTGAGCCTGATCTGGTCCGCTCTACTGCACAGACTCACACCTGCACCACATCCGACAAGCTTGTCGGCTGATTTTTTGGGGGGCTTCCAGCTCTGAGCGTGAACACACGCTCGGAAACGGAGTCCAGGTCTCCTGTGATCGATACGTTTGTATCCATCCATTGTGATAAACAGGGAAGCAGCACCAAAGACCATTTTGTACCTGAAAAAAGCATGATTCCTACTACATAACAGGGAGCAGTGTTTCTGTGCATGATGTACCTACTACCAACCTTTGTTTTTGCATGTGGCTTTAACAAGGAGCTTATCCAATGATGATTACTTTTGAGGATTACATGGGAATGCAAACTATTGGTACAGTTGTGATGACGTGACGCTTGTATACTTTTATTTTGCTTGAATATCAAGACGTTGCAACTCGGAGGAAGATGTCATTTTCAGGGGTGCTCAGATACTACTTTTTAAAATCCGAATTGATCCGGATATCCAGATATCCGGATCCGGTTCGGATATGCGAATCTGACCTTTTAGATATCAGCGTGACCCCGGATATCCGGATGCATTATCCGCGGATATCCGACCTATTCGGATATCTGGATTAAAAAAACAGAAGTGCCCTTTTAAATGCTTCCAAACCGTTTTGGTAGGTTAAAACACACCCTCCTCATTGATCTTGTCTTCCAGGGATTTGTAGGATGTCAAAAGCACACTCATATACATTGGCCAGGAATCAAACCCAGGTCAACTGCTTAGAAGGCAGCTATGCTCACCACTATACTGCCACTCAGTGATTGCTTTGCTGTAGGAAAAAGTGGTGTTAAACTTCTTGGAGCAGACTTACTTCCTCCCTCCAAAAGACACACATACATCCCCATAAACTCATTTAGCAGCACCTGTGTGCACAGTCTCTGTGGTGCCATTGGTTAGCGCATTTGGCTGTTAACCCAAAGGTTGCTGGTTCAAACACACCCAGGGACAGCCTTGCCTTTTGTGTTCAACAGTTGTCCGAAGAGAACCCCAGATAGCCATTTAGCAGGAACTGCATGCACAGTCTCTGTGGCGCAATTGGTTAGCGCATTTGGCTGTTAACCAAAAGGTTGGTGGTTTCAAACCCACCCAGGAATGGCCTTGCCTTTTGTGTTCAACAGTTTTCCAAAGAGAACCCCAGATAACCATGTAGAATCATATCTCTCTCTCTCTCGCACCCCCTTCCCCCCGATACTGCCCCCTAATAGCCCTGGTGTCCTTGATGGCGCCTGAAAAAAATAATGTACTCACCTGGAAGGAGACTCCTTTCGTGGCCTCCAGCGTCACTACCCAATCTTCACTGCAGCAAGTCCGGCTGCAAATCTACAGCACTGTCAAGGCAGAGCAGGGCTACAGGAAAATGGTGGCTGGAGCACAGCATTGGAGACACAAATAGACTCATGTGCTGGACATTGGACACGGCAAAACCAGCTAACTTCTGGGGAGGGGGCACAGAATCTGGCCCTGAATCGGCGGGCCAGATGAAATAACCAAACAGGCCAGCTATGGCGCGCAGGCTGTAGTTTGCCTACTTTAGTGCTAGGCAGATGCTGGACCCACTGGTAAGGTAGCTAGGTAGATAGGTACCTACAGTGCATGGTATGCTAGGATTAGATTGTGGTAGCACTCTGAGGACAGTCAGTGACATGACAACATGCTCTGTTAAGTGCTGCAGAAGATGTCACTGCTATATCTCTCACTCTTCACCAGGGTTGGACTGGGGGGACATCTGATTCAAGTATCGCTGCAGAAGTGGTAACATTACATTGGAACTCTGCCTCATATCTTATAGGGAATTGCTGCTGCATTATGTGCTCCCCCTATGTGCACCAGGAAAAGCTACATAGTGCTAGGGGGATCACTAGACCACCAAGAAAAGCTACATAGGGATGAAGTAGACTATTAGACTACCAGGGACTACTATGAGTGGAAGGGGGAACTATTAGAAGACTATCAAAGAAAGTTACATGGTTTTGGGAAAGGCTGCTAGACAAGTAGACAAGCAGAGCCTACATTGAGTGGGAAGGAAGGGGTGAGGCACACAGGGATGGGAGAGATCACTACACTACTATGAACTACTGTGAATGGAGGGGGGGACCAGCAGACCACTAGGAAGAGCTACATGGGAATTGAGGGGACATTAGACAGCCAGGACAACCTTTAGACCAGTAGGGTGCATGTGGCTGTTTCTGTCACACAGTCACACACCCCCTACTGGCAAGACCACTTAGTGCCTAACAATCTGCTCAGCCCACAGACCATCCAATCTCGTGGATACAATCAATGTGGTGGAGTAGCTGGAATTGGATAGGAATTGGACAGGAGGGAACGCACAATCAATTTGCTATGCACAATTTAAGGTAAAACAGCTGCTACCATCGCTTTTATTTGGGAAAGAGAAACCCGTAATCTAATTTGAGTTTGGAAAGAAAGGGTTAACACAACCAGTGCTCTCTAAAACAATACAGTTTCTCTGGGTAACATCTCTGCAGAGAACAAGGTTTGTCTGCGGTACTCAGAAACAGGTAATAGTCTTAAACTACTTTTTGTGATTTTATAAAAAAAAATATACTATTAATTTATTATTACAGAACAATTGTTAAATGGTAGAGATGGGCCGAACCTCCGATTTTAGGTTCGCGAACCCTGTTCGCGAACTTCCGCGAAAGGTTCGGTTCGCGAAAAAGTTCGCGAACCGCAATAGACTTCAATGGGGAGGCGAACTTTCAAAGTTTTAAAAAATTCTATCAACTGGAAAAATGATAGAAAACATGTTTCAAAGGCTCTAATACCTGGAGCCCCACCTAATTGAGTGAAATACACATCACTGCTGGAGGACCCGCCCACTCTCCCTCCTCCAAGCAAGGTCCTTTATACCATTTGCCTACCTACACTAATTAGTTATGGGACAGCTGCTACACACTCTGCTAGGGAGATTTTAATCTCCCTCCTCCCTTCTCCCTCCTTTCTACCCTTCTCCCTCCTACTGGAGGGAGGAGGGTCTCTTCTGCCAGGGAATTATACTATTTTAAAAACCAGTATACATCATACCTTAGCTGGTACATCATACCATAGCTGGGAATACATACATGAGTATACATCATACCATAGCTGGGGATACATACATGAGTATACATCATGCCATAGCTGGGAATCAAACCCAGATCTCACTGTGTGGTGGGCACGTCACCCTAAGCACTGTACCACTACAGAAGTAAGTGAAGCTAGTCTAAAATTTAGCATTTATGCTCAATGCAATAGAACCATTAGGTTGCTTAAAGGAGAACTGTAGTGAGAGGTATATGGAGGCTGCCATATTGATTTCCTTTTAAGCTATACCAGTTGCCTGGCAGCCCTGCTGATCTATTTGGCTGCAGTAGTGTGAATCACACCAGAAACAAGCATGCAGCTAATCTTGTCAGATCTTACAAAAATGTCAAACACCAGATCTGCTGCATGCTTGTTCAGGGTCTAGGGCTAAAAGTATTGGAGGCAGAGGATCTGCAGGATAGCCAGGTAACTGGTATTGCTTAAAAGGAAATCAATATGGTAGCCTCCATATACCTTTCACTACAGTTCTCCTTTAAAGGGAACCTTAACTGAGAGTGATATGGCTGTTTCCTGTAAACAATACCAGTTGCCTGGCAGTCCAGCTGATCTTTGTGACTGCAATAGTGGCTGAATCACACCCTGAAACAAGCATGCAGCTAATCCAGTCTGACTTCAGTCAGGGCACCTGATCTGCATGCTTGTTCAGGGGCTGTGGCTAAAAGTATTGGAGACACAGGATCAGCAGGCGATTCAGGCAACTGGTATTATTTTAAAAGGAAAAATCCATATCCTTCTCCGTTTAGGTTCCCTTTAAGGATTTGTAGCATAAAAGCCAACTCACATTGGCTGGGATTTGAACCTGGGTCTCACTGTATGGTGGACAAGCACACTAACCACTATACCAACTGAAGCTGGCCTGAAATTGCTGGCCTGAAATTGCTGGCCTAAAATTTACTATTTATGCTCAATACAAGAGAAAAAGTAGACAAGACAAATAACACAAAAGAGAAGGCCATGTCTGGCTAAATATCTGTAAGCAGTGGCTGCATGGTGTAATGGATAAGGGCGCTGCCGCTGACAAAGGAGACCAGAGTTCAAATCTCAGCTCTGTCTGTTCAGTAAGCCAGCACCTATTCAGTAGGAGACCTTAGGCAAGTCTTCCTAACACTGCTACTGCCTATAGAGCATGCCCTAGTGGCTGCAGCTCTGGTCCTTTGAGTCCGCCAGGAGAAAAGTGTGATATAAATGTTATTTGTCTTGTCTACTTTTTCTCTTGTATAAATGTTATTTGTCTTGTCTACTTTTTCTCTTGTATTGAGCATAAATAGTAAATTTTAGGCCAGCAATAACAGGGTGATGTTCTGCAGAACCCGAACAGTGGCGAACACTGTTCGCCCAACACTACTTTTATCCACAGTAGAACATATATTTTAACACTATAATGGCCAAAAACTGAGAAATAATGCATAAACAAATTACAATGCGTTTAGGATAAAATAATTCTTAGCATACTGTACCTCCCAAGGAAAGCCTTATTGGTGGTGAGAAAAACAAGATATAGATCATTTCACTGCGATTAGTAGTGATTAAAGCGGAATATAACCCTGCATTTTAACTTTGCTCTAAAACATTATTTACAGCATATTATATGCAACCAGCATTTTTTTTTTACTAGAGCAGCATTGGAAGGGTTACACACAGAGCTTTAAAGTTCCTGGAGAGAACTGCTCCCCCCAGCCGAAATTTAGATAGATACATTTAAGCAAACCACAATGTAACAAGTGTGGAATGGGACTCACTCTCTCTGACTGTGCAGGAGCTGGAGGACAGCTAGAGAGTGTGTAACATTCCTCACTTGCTACATTTTGTTTACTGAAATGTATCTATCTAAACTTCGGATGCATCTGCAGTTCTCTCCATGGAACGTTAAACCTCTGTGTGTAACCCTTCCAATGCTGGTCTAGTAAAAAAAAATGCTGGTTGCATATAATATGCTGTAAATAAGGTTTTAGAGCAAAGTTGAAATGCAGGGTTATATTCCGCTTTAAGCTATTGGTGAAAGAATGGGAGGAGCGCTGACAGGTGAAAATTGCTCTGGTCCTAAAGGCAGGGCTGTGCAGAGGATTCTCAAGGGGGGGTGCTCAAATTTGAAAAAGGGGCCCTAATCGATAAATCGTGCTAAATTGTGTATGTCATACCCCTTCTCCAGAAAGCACTAGGCAGTCTTAACCCCCCACCACACACACACACACACCTTTATAGAAGTATCAGGCAGACTTTGTGTCTTCTTCCAACCAACTTCTTTGGTGCCACCATCCTCAAATCAGCAGTCATAGGTGCGCACTATTAGTGTGGGCACAGTGGAGCCTGATGTAGGCATGGATTCAGCTTTCATTACTGGGACCTCTGTCCCTCTAGATCAGCACCCAAGCTTCTTTTCAGGCAAAGAAGCAGTGGTTGCCAATATGCAGTTGCTAAGCATTAGTAGATGCAAAACTGCAGTAAGTGCCAAGGTGCAGTGGGTGCACAGATGCAGTGGTAGTGTTGGGCGAACAGTGTTCGCCACTGTTCGGGTTCTGCAGAACATCACCCTGTTCGGGTGATGTTCGAGTTCGGCCGAACACCTGGTGGTGTTCGGCCAAACTGTTCGGGGTTCGCCGAACTACTGAATGCATGGCCGAACAGGGCCCCTGTTCGGCCGAATACTGCCCCCCATGGGGTCGCAGGCATAAGGGGGGAGCATGCCCCGATCGCGGGGGGGTCGGAAATTCCCCCCACCCCCTCCGCTAGCGCTCCCCCCTCTGCCCGCTTCCCCATACAAAAAGTTTGAAACAAGTTCAATAGTACCTGGGCTGGTGGCACTGGCTGGCAGTGGAGTGAGGAGGAGGAGGAGTCCGAGTAGCAGAGTGACGTTGAGGCCGGGCAGCGGGCGGTTCAGCGCTAGTACCCTTGTGGTACTTCCGCCCTTTCTCTGACCTCACGTCCTCTGCATACGAGGGTACGCATCACGCGTACCCTCGTATGCGTCATCACGCAGAGGACGTGAGGTCAGAGAAAGGGCGGAAGTACCACAAGGGTACTAGCGCTGAACCGCTCGCTGCCCGGCCTCAACGTCACTCTGCTACTCGGACTCCTCCTCCTCCTCACTCCACTGCCAGCCAGTGCCACCAGCCCAGGTACTATTGAACTTGTTTCAAACTTTTTGTATGGGGAAGCGGGCAGAGGGGGGAGCGCTAGCGGAGGGGGTGGGGGGAATTTCCGACCCCCCCCGCGACCGGGGCATGCTCCCCCCTTATGCCTGCGACCCCATGGGGCCCCCAAAATGGGCATGTTCGGGGGTCCCATTGACTCCCATTGAGTTCGGCGTTCGGGCCGAACATGCCGAACATCTGGCCCATGTTCGGCCTGTTCGGCCCGAACCCGAACATCCAGGTGTTCGCCCAACACTATGCAGTGGGTGGTAAGACGCAAAGGTCCAGTTTGTGCTAATTTGCAGTGGGTGCCGATGTGCCAAAGTACAGTCCGTGTCAAGCTGCTGTGGGTACCAAGGTCCAGTTTGTATTGTGTGTTTATTTGCAGTGGATGCTATGCTGTATTGGGTGCTGAATGAGTAGCAGAAGGCGATAAACAATAGTGGGTGCCATGTGAGTGCTAATTGGTACAGGGAGCCATGTGAGTGTTGGACATGAGTGAGTAGGTAGTGCCATGTGTGGTCTGGATGTGTGCCATGGGAGAGAACTGAGTCTCATATGGGTTCAGACCAAGGGTGGGTACTGGGTGCTATTTGAGTGCTGGCCATGGATGGGTACTAGGTGCATATAATGGCTTTGGAACTTTGTGCTGTGTGAGTACTATGCCATGTGGGTGTTGATTATGGGGGTTATAGGGTGTCATGTGGGTCTTAGGTGCAAATACTGAGTGCCAAGTGGGTTCTGGGAGTGAGTACATGGTAACATCTGGGTAATGGGTGATGGCTAGTGGGGTATTTGTTGTCATGTGGGTGCTAAGGCCAAGATGCTGGGTGCCATGTGGGTTCTGGGTGCTGGCACAGGGTGTCATGTGCATTCTGGCTGTATGGGTTGGTGTCAAGCATCATGTAGGTGTTGATTGCAGTTACTCAAGCCCTTGTGAGTTCTGGGTGCAAGTACTAGATGTCATATGTGAGTGTTTGGTGTTTGTTCTGGGCACCAAGTGGAGGCTTAGTGCAACTGGAACTACTGCAGATGAAACATGTGGGTGTTGGGTGCAGGTACATTGGTGCGAATACTTGGTGCATTGCCTGCACTAGGTGCTAGCTATGGGTGGGCATTGTGTGTCATGTGGATTCTGAGTTCAGGTACTTTGGGTGCTAGTACTGGTTTATGTGAGTTCAGATAATGTGCAAGTACTGTGCCAAGAGAGTGTGAGTACTGGGTGCCAGCTATAGGGTGAATGATGCAAGTACTAAGTGCCATATGGAGGTCGGATATACGTATTAGGTGAAAGTTGCTTGGTGCAAGTACTGGGTGCTTGCTATAATGGGGGTTACTGGTTGAGTGTAATGTGGGTGCTGAATATTGGTGGGATTGCTGTGGGTGCAGGGGGTGGGAGGTCACTGTGGGTACTGCTATGAATGGCATAGTTGCTGCTAGGGGAGGTAGAGGTCAGTGTGGTTGCTGGGGGAGGTAGAGGTCAGTGTGGGTGCTGGGGGAAAGGTAGGTCACTGTGGGTTCTGTGGAAGGAAGAGGTCAGTATGAGTGCTGGAGGAAGGGGAGGTCACTGTGGGTGCTGGGAGAGGTCATTGTAGTTATTGGAGGAGGGAGTAGTTGTGGATGCTGTGTGTTGTCACTATAGGCGCTGCTTTTGGGATGGGAGGTCCCTGTAAGTGCTGCAGGGGACAGGAGGGTAGCCTCTGGGGGAGGGAAAGATCACTGTGGGTGCTGGGGGAAGGATAGGTCAGTGTGGGTGCTGGGGTAGGCAGGATCACTGCTAGATTTGGGGAAGGAGAGGTGATTGTGGGTGGTAGGTGGAGGGAGAGATCACTGTGGGTGCTGGGGAAGGAGATGTCACTGTGGGTGCTAGGTGGAGGGAGAGGGTACTGTGGGTGCTAGGTGGAGGGAGAGGTCACTGTGGGTGTTAGGTGGAGGGAGAGGTCACTGTGGGTGCTGAGTAAGGGAGAGGTCACTGTGGGTGCTGGGGAAGGAGATGTCACTGTGGGTGCTAGGTGCAGGGAGAGGTCACTGTGGGTGCTAGGTGGAGGGAGAGGTCACTGTGGGTGCTAGGTGGAGGGGGAGGTCACTGTGGGTGCTAGGTGGAGGGAGAGGTCACTGTGGGTGCTAGGTGCAGGGAGAGGTCACTGTGGGTGCTAGGTGGAGGGAGAGGTCACTGTGGGTGCTGGGGAAGGAGATGTCACTGTGGGTGCTAGGTGCAGGGAGAGGTCACTGTGGGTGCTGGGTGGAGGGAGAGGTCACTGTGGGAGGGAGAGGTCACTGTGGGTGCTGGTGGAGGGAGAGGTCACTGTGGGTGCTAGGTGCAGGGAGAGGTCACTGTGGGTGCTAGGTGGAGGGAGAGGTCACTGTGGGTGCTAGGTGGAGGGAGAGGTCACTGTGGGTGCTAGGTGGAGGGAGAGGTCACTGTGGGTGCTAGGTGCAGGGAGAGGTCACTGTGGGTGCTAGGTGGAGGGAGAGGTCACTGTGGGTGCTGGGGGAGGGAGAGGTCACTGTGGGTGCTAGGTGGAGGGAGAGGTCACTGTGGGTGCTAGGTGGAGGGAGAGGTCACTGTGGGTGCTAGGTGGAGGGAGAGGTCACTGTGGGTGCTAGGTGGAGGGAGAGGTCACTGTGGGTGCTAGGTGGAGGGAGAGGTCACTGTGGGTGCTGAGTAAGGGAGAGGTCACTGTGGGTGCTGGGGAAGGAGATGTCACTGTGGGTGCTAGGTGCAGGGAGAGGTCACTGTGGGTGCTAGGTGCAGGGACAGGTCACTGTGGGTGCTGAGTAAGGGAGAGGTCACTGTGGGTGCTGGGGAAGGAGATGTCACTGTGGGTGTTAGGTGCAGGGAGAGGTCACTGTGGGTGCTAGGTGGAGGGAGAGGTCACTGTGGGTGCTGGGGGAGGGAGAGGTCACTGTGGGTGCTGGGGGAGGGAGAGGTCACTGTGGGTGCTGGGGGAGGGAGAGGTCACTGTGGGTGCTAGGTGCAGGGAGAGGTCACTGTGGGTGCTAGGTGGAGGGAGAGGTCACTGTGGGAGGGAGAGGTCACTGTGGGTGCTGGTGGAGGGAGAGGTCACTGTGGGTGCTAGGTGCAGGGAGAGGTCACTGTGGGTGCTAGGTGGAGGGAGAGGTCACTGTGGGTGCTAGGTGGAGGGAGAGGTCACTGTGGGTGCTAGGTGGAGGGAGAGGTCACTGTGGGTGCTAGGTGGAGGGAGAGGTCACTGTGGGTGCTGGGGAGGGAGAAGTCACTGTGGGTGCTAGGTGGATGGAGAGGTCCCTGTGGGTGAGGGAGAAGTCACTATGAGTGCTTGGGGAGGTAGAGGTCAGTATGGGTCCTAGGTGGAGGGTGAGGTCAGTATGCCACACTAGGATTCCTATCCAGGCCTCTTCACCTGAAAGTGCCTCAGGCGGAGGCGGAGCTTCTCGCGGGTGGGCGGGGCTTACCGAGGTGGGGGCGGGGCTTATTTTGCGCGATCAGAGGGGCCTTTTTGCTGATTTTAAAAAGGGGGGGTGCCTGGGCACCCAGAGCACCCCCCTCTGCACGTGCCTGCCTAAAGGGGTAAAAACCCTCAGTGGTCAAGTAGTTAAGCTACACAACGTATTTTCTGCCATATAAGATGCACTTTTTCTCCCCAAAAAATGGGGAGAAAAAGGAGAAGGAGGGAGCGGGGGCAGAGCAGACATGTGAATCCCATCTTTCAGAGTCAGATAGGCTGCTATTTTGCTAAATTGTTTCTGAAGATGGATGGATCAACGATATGTGAACAGCATCTTGGTATGTGGTAGCAATACACTAGCTCAACATTTAGCAATCTGCAGATTAATATTCTTCAGCAAGCATTCTCTCCTTCAAATGTGTGCAAATTCAAGAAATACCCCATCATGGCATCACCCACATTTATACTCACCACATCCACTGAACCTCATTTAGTTCTATGTATTTTAATAATGTATATTCTCAAAAATATGATCTAACAAAAGTTTTTAATTTTATTTTTTCAATACTAAATACCATAAATACAATCTCAGGAATCTGTTACAATGTATGTATCATATATTGTTATACCGTATCATTTCTGATTTTCTAAAAAAAAAACTGTAAAATGCTATCTTTCTTTTTTTTTTTTTATTCCTTTTTTGTTTTGTTTTTTAGTTTGGCACATAACTCTTATAATTTTTAGCATAGCAAACATAGGAGTGTAAACCGAAGTTGTGAGCAAAGGAATAATTCAATTTCACTGAGCCGCCGACTTAAAGCGGAATATAACCCTTCATTTCAACTTTGCTCTAAAACATTATTTACAGCATATTATATGCAAAAAGCAATTTTTTTTTTACTAGACCAGCATTGGAAGGGTTAAACACAGAGGTTTTAAGTTCCGTGGAGAGATATGCAGAAGTCCAGATAGTTACATTCTATTTAGTTATATGTATTTATTTAGAAATGTTACACACTCTTTGGCTGTCCTCCAACTTCTTCTCAGTGAGAGAGATGAGTCACATTCAACACTTAGATACATTTATGTAAACAAAATGTATCTATCTCAAGTTCGGATGCGTCTGCAGAAATCTCTAGGAACTTTAAAGCACTGTGTAACCCTTCCAATGCTGGTCTAGTAAAAAAAAAATGCTGGTTGCATATAATATACTGTAAATAATGTTTTAGAGCAAAGTTGAAATGCAGGGTTATATTCCGCTTTAAGTTGCATTTGGTGGGACAGGCAGGATCATATTACTGATATTCTACTATCGACTTCCCTAGCCTATCTCTCACACTACTCCTCCGCTACCTATGCCTGACTCTAACCTCCTCCCTCCCCTGCCCCCCAAAAAACCCTACTGCCACTAACTCCTCTTTACCTACGCCTAACACTAACCTTCCCTCTATCCATACCTAACACTAACCCTCCCTATCTATGTCTAACACCAACTAATATCAGAGTTGGGGTTCGGCTACATAACAGCTGAACCCTAGATGCCTAGATTTTTACCCATACTGCTGCCTCCACTGCCATCTGGAGTTTGTCTACTTGGTAGCCAAACTCTATGCACCACTTACTGACCCCCTATGTCAATATCCAGTGTTCGGCTACATAGTATTTGAAGGCCCTAGCACTGTTTACTGACCTCTACAGCTATATGGAGTTTGACAACATGATAGGTGAATGCTGTTTACCACTGCCGCTTTCTAGGCCACTATCTGTGGAGTTTGGCTACATAGGCTCTGTCTAAGTAAAAAGAATCATAGAGTTTAATACTAGATCAATTTACTTAAAGTGAACCTCCAGACTAAAAATATACTCAGCAGCACTGAAAAAGGCTTTGTGTTGCTTTAACTGTTTCACAGCATCAGAACTTTGTTTTTCTTACCCAAGCCTTATTTTTAGCTGCACAGAAGAAAACTGCCCCGGACATTTTCCCCCTGATGCTGTGCAAAGCATGATGGGATTTCTGATGTTGTTGTTCTCGTTCTGCTGTTTAGGTGCAACATTTTTTTTTACACTTTGAGTTTGACATTTGAAGCCTAGCACACGCAGCTGGTATTGATGATCAGCACACAGGACAGTTGGAAGTGTGTCTCATGCTCACTGTCACCTCCTTTCAACCAAAAAGATGGCTGCCCCCATGAAATCACAAACATTTGCCTGTTCTTTGAAAACAGGATGGGTAAGATATTATATTACTTACCTATTTTATTTACCATAACTAATGTAACTTAATGGCAGTATGTTTGTTTAGGCTGAAGTTCCTCTTCAAGGTAAGTGAATATTTGGATATGTAGTCTTCTCAAGAAGAGCTACTCCCAACGTCATATGGTGGTATGGTTAGAGTGGCTTGTTCAAGTTAATCCTACTTACTTCCATTATGGCATCCAGGAGTCAGCTGATTCTGCAGTCGGCTGATGGTGTAATGGTTAAGGGCTCTGCCTCTGACACAGGAGACCAGGGTTTGAATTTCGGCTCTGCCTGTTCTGTAAGCCAGCACCTATTCAGTAGGAGACCTTTGGCAAGTCTCCCTTACACTGCTACTGCCAATAGAGCGCGCCCTAGTGGCTGCAGCTCTGCTCTGGCGCTTTGAGTCCGCAAGGAGAAAAGCGCAATATAAATGTTATTTGTCTTGTCTTTGTCTTGTCTTGATCTTCCCTGTTTATCTTGGCTTGTGTTTCTACTGAAAAGTTACCTGTCCAGAGGCAAATCTACCTAAGGTAAGCACAGAGGTATGTTCATGCTGGATCCACATACCTCTGCATTGTCCATTACTCTCCTCATTCCCTCCCGACCCTGTAATGACTCCTCAAAAAAATTGACTTAGCGAAAGTCTTATTTTCAAGCAGGAAGAGGCAGGCTTGCTGTGATGTTCCCTCCCATCACCCTTCCATTCTCTCCTCTTCCCTGCCCTATTCACTTGCATACCTATGAATTTGCTGCCGGGAGATTTGGGCACAGGGTAAAGCTGATATACGGCTTACCCTGCTCCTGCACAACTCCCGGCGGCGCTAATTACTATTCCTCCCTCCAGGCCGCCAATTAGTGTTTTTGTAGTAATTTGTGCTCCGCCTTTTGATGCTGCGCAAATTACTCACTGAGCACTTCCTATTATGGCCTATGGTGGCACCGGCTGTGCCCAAATCTCCTGTGCTGCGTTCACTCCCCTTCAGAGGCAGAGAAGAGGAGGGAATGGCAGGGTGATAGGAGGGTCCATTGGAGCCTCTTCCTGTCTGAAAATTTTACTCCCCTTCCCCTACTCCTAACATTAACCACCCTAACTACTCCTAACAGTAACCTCCGCTCTACCTACACCTAACACTAACCCTCCTTACCTATGTCTATTGCCAACCAATAGTAGAGGTGGGGTTCAGATACATAATGGGGAGGCTAGAGTTAAGTAACGTTTTTCATGGAGTGATTGATCACAAAGATCTGAGGGAATGAGGAAAGAAATGGGAACAGACAGCATACAGGTATGTGGATCCAGCATGAGCATTGAGCATACAGCCTCTGTGCTTACCTCAAGTAGCTTTGCCTAGGATTAGGTGTGTTTTAACTAGTCTTCGAAGATGTCATCCACCATGGAAGTCCACAAGACATATGCCAACTTCTGTCAGCAGCCATGCTACCATGACAGTACAGTAGTAGGAAGAAACGGGTTGGAAGATATCTCCTGGACATTGCTACTTTGGTAAGAACATATAAATAGTGATGGTCATGTCTAGGAGAAGTCATGGAGAAGCATGTGATCAGTTTGGTCAGGTGATAGTGATGTAACTCCCTTATTCGCTAGTCATGCTCATGTGCTAAAGCAGGATGTGATCTCAGCAAATCAGTGCTTTGCAAATCTATCAGCTGATCCAACAAATCACATGCTTCTCCATGAGTTCTCCTAGACATGACCATCAATACACATACACAGCACTAACCACTATTTTCAATTTTGTTACCACCTAAATGGAAGAGATATAAGATTTTGATCCTAATCTCTCTCAGTTTCAATCCATAAATCAATGGATTGAGAATAGGTGGCCCCACAAGGAGCTGAATAGACATGATCATCCGCAACTCATAGGAAAATTCTGTCGGTACGAATCGATACATAAGCAGTTCGAATAGCAAATTGCAAGCATAATTAGTGATGGTTATCAGGTGAGGGGTGCAAGTCTGCAGAGCCCTAGATCGAAATTCCTTTGAGGCTTTGGAGCAGGCCTTTAGGATCTGTATGTAAGAACAGATGATTAGAAATGGCATCAAAGCGATGAAGGTCGATGCGATGAAGAGTCCATATCCATTGTTCACTGTTGTGTCAACGCAAGAGAGCCTCACAACAGACCAATTGTCACAGTAGACCTTCAGGACAACATTATTACATAAAGGAAGCCGGACGGTCAGCACAATATGAATGCCAACAAGGATGACAGTGTACAAATACGCTGAAAAAGAAAGTTTAGCCACCTTGGCCATGGTCATAATGCTGTTGTATCTCAAGGGGTTGCATATGCAGACAAAACGGTCATAAGCCATTGCCGTTAGTACGGTCATCTCACATCCTAAGTAAGTGTGAACACAATAGACTTGGGTTACGCAACCAATGTAGGAAATGGTTCGGATTTTGAAAATTAAGTCTACAATGAGGCTGGGGAAAAAAGAGGCGCTTCCATACAGCCCATTGACACATAAGACGGCAATAAAAAGGAACATTGGCTCTTGCAGACTCTTGTGCAATGCTACGACAGAGATGACCGAGCAGTTAAATAGAATAATGAAAGCGTAAGCCAAAATTGCAAGTGCACCGTAGACATATCTTGTGACTGTTAATTCTCCAAAGCTGAGGAACAGCACAGACGAGTGGGAATATGTAAAATTCTGCATTTTTCTTGATAACTATATATTTTTCCTTAAGAAATGATAAAAAAAAACACCATGTAGGTTTATAGTGTATGGATATAAAATGTGTGATGCCAACTCTATAATAGATACATAGACCATCTAACTATTGTACTATTGAATGTCAAAACAGCCTCAATAAAGAATAGAGAGGACTTTCCAGAAGTTAGAGATGACAGACTAGATAACAATAAAAAATATAATTTTATTCATGTATCATTAAAACTCACAATACATGTCAAATGAACCAAAAAACATATTAGAAATTATGTTTTTGCAGATTGGCCTTCGGCCGAGAAGTTTGTTTAGAAAACACTTAGCCAACCATGTGTACAGCTAGCGTTGCCCACACATTTTCACCAAGTCATTTTTGCGTCGAAAATGCTATTTTGGTTTTTGAAAATATTTTGCAATTCAAAATGAATACTGCGGAATCCATAATTGTTTTGTAGAAACCAGGGCCATAACTAGAAGTCCCCAGGCCCCCCTGCAAGAATTTGAGTGCCCCAACCTGGGGCCCGCTCATGGCCGTTTTGGGGGGGGGGGGGCGGGAGGGGTCGCAGCATGAGGGGAAAGCTTTGCACATCAGCGGGTAGGGGGGACAGCCCCCCCCTCACCTCGGGCTCTCCCCTCTGCGCTCCCCCTCTTGCATCTATCTAAGTGGCAGCTGCGGCGGTGGCAGCTATAAATATCTCCATTCACCACCGGAGGTCTCCGATCTGCAAGGGCTTCTCCGATCTGCAAGGGCTTCACATTACTTCCTGTTTTAACAGGAAGTAATGTGAAGCCCTTGCACATTGGAGAAGCCCTTGCAGATTGGAGAAGCCCTTGCAGATCTGAGACCTCCGTGGTGAATGGAGGTAATTATAGCTGCTGCTGCCGCCGCTGCTGCCACTTAGATAGATGCAGGAGGGGAGCGCAGAGAAGAGAGCCCGAGATGAGGGAGGGGGGGGACAGTCTCCCCTCCTTGCTGATGTGCAAAGCTTTCTCCTCATACTGAGACCACTCCTGCCCTCCCAAATGGCCATGAGCGGGCCCCAGGGGGGCCCCGGGCCCCCCGTGGGGGCTACTTCCCCTATTGTTATGCCAGTGTTAGAAACTGAAAATTTCACAGATTACCACAAATTTTTGTTCACAAATATATCCACTGGCATATGCATGGGTATGCAGGGTGCTGCGAATGCAACAGTGAACAGCCATTTTTAAATCAAAGTGGAAAAACGCATCAAAACAGCGGAAAACGAAATAGTGGAAAAATGCAAAAGTATTGTAGAACGATTTTCTATGGCATTTTTGTCCCAAAGTTAAATATTTTATTATTTTCTTGAAAATGAATGGAAAAAGAATATCGGCATTCCGCTCATCACTTTGTGCAGCTGTCCCTCCCCTCCCTTTCCCCGCCATCACTTAAAGGGACACTTAAGTCAAACAAAAAAAATGAGTTTTACTCACCTGGGGCTTCCAATAGCCCCCTGCAGCTGTCCAGTGCCTTCACCGTCTCCCTCCGATCCTCCTGGCCCCGCCGGCAGCCACTTCCTGTTTCGGTGACAGGAGCTGACAGGCTGGGGACGCGAGTGATTCTTCGCGTTACTTCCCAGACACATTAGCACCCTCTATGCTGCTATATGGTATATGATATATGCTATAGCAGCATAGATGGCGCTATTGTGGCCAGGAACGCGAAGAATCACTCGCGTCCCCAGCCTGTCAGCTCCTGTCACCGAAACAGGAAGTGGCAGCCGCCTGCCGGCGGGGCCAGGGGGATCGGAGGGAGATGGCAAGGGCACCGGACAGCTGCAGGGGGCTATTGGAAGCCCCAGGTGAGTAAAACTCATTTTTTTTGTTTGACTTAAGTGTCCCTTTAATGATTCGTCAATGGATTGCTCAACAGCAAGCAACAATCAATTACAAATGAGCACATTGGTTTTCTGCTTACTCCACCATATCGGATATCACTGAATCATGTGCTGCCCATCATCTCCTATCCACTTTCCTCTGAACAGTACAAGTTGCTCAGCTACAGAGAGTCTGTAAGGCTTGCGACCTGAAATTTACCCCTAAAGATTGTTCTGCAATTGCTAAGGATTACATCAATTGACCAATAACCATACATTCGCTCCTTTAGCCTCACAACAGCCTGTGACACCCTACCCCATGCCCGACATACACTCACACCAGACGAGAGATGCAGCATCAGGCAAGGAATATGTCACTATGGAGGACAGCTAAAAAGTTGTAAGATATTCCATGCAGGGCCGGCCCTAGACTTTTTGCCGCCTGAGGCAAATTTTTAAAAAATTGTCACCGCCCCCCCCCCCCCTCGGGGGGGGGGGGGGCTCTGGGGGGCCGCCGAGCTGGAGGGGTAGCTGGCAAGACGGGGGTATTGGGCCAGCGGCGGGGAGGGGGGTCGGACCCCCCCCTCCCTCGCCTGGGTCCCCCGTCCTCCGCTCCCCTCCAGCCTAAATAGAAGCAGCCGTATGTGTAAGAGGCACGGGCGGGGAGGACACTCACCTCTTCCCAGCGTGCGCTCCACTGACGCCACTTCCTGCAGCGTCCTGCAGGAAGTGATGTCAGTGGAGCGCACGCTGGAGCGAGGAGGAGGTGAGTGTCTCCCCACCCGTGCCTCTTACACATACGGCTGCTTCTATTTAGGCTGGAGGGGAGCGGAGGACGGGGGACCCAGGCGAGGGAGGGGTCCGACCCCCCTCCCCGCCGCTGGCCCAATACCCCCGTCCTGCCAGCTACCCCTCCAGCTCGGCGGGCCGGCTCCCCGCACCCACGGACGGGCGGGTGCCGCCCCTGGAAATTTGCCGCCTGAGGCAAAAGTTTCACCCCGCCTCATGAGCGGGCCGGCCCTGATTCCATGGGCAAATGTTGGGCACTGTAGACAGCCTAAAACTAAATTCCCTCATTGCAGAGGGTGTGCTATGTGCCTTGTATACTAGAGGGCATCCCAGGTCTTTGCCTAAACCGCCTGTGCTCAGAAACAGCCCCGACTGGGATGAGTCAAATCAGCAGTAAGCACTCTGCATACATTTATACAGTAGCCACCACCAGCACCAAAGGGCTTAATCTAATCATGCACGATTCCCAGAATTCCTAACTGCCACACCTAGCTAAAAATGCTGCATCTTTACCCATATCTAAAGCTAAGGACATCATTTACATTTTGGTCAGCTGAATTGATTGTTCATGACCTCTCTAGTAGTGATTCATCAGGTTAGAGTGCCGCTGACCCCCGATGCCTATCTGCAGTGTGAAGTCACTTGTGTTTTGCTCCCTCCCCTCTCCATACAGCTGTACATACTGCTTGGCTGGGAGGAAAGCAGCATGCTTGCACAGATTCACTTCCACCATAGACTAACATTGATGAAGCGCAGGGGCGTCTCTGCCATTAGGCAACTATAAATTTTTGCCTATAGCGCAGTTGGTGGCAGTGGGCGCTCCTCTGTGCGTCAGTGTTTATTTATTTATTTTTTTTCCTTCTGCATTCAGCCAGCCAGGTCGGCGCCGGCTGTGACAGGCAGCTCAGCCTGTGCCGGCGCCGCCTACTGGTCCGCCCCCTTCCTCGAATCTTCTCCATTCAGAGCCTCCGAGTCCGAGCAGTTGCAAGCCTGCACGCACGTTAGTTTATATGTGCTGTGCAGACAGTGCGTGCTGGCTGCCGCCTACTGGTCTAACTCCGCCCCCTCTCCTTCTCAGACTGTGCTGATTGCTGAGCGTGCGATCGCAGCACGCTGATTTATTTACACACTCGGCGCCGCCCCTAACTCTGCCCCCCGCCTGGCTGTCACACGTGGGTAGAAGTCTAGAAGAAGTGACGCACCAGGGCGGCTGGCTGCTACATGCAGAGAGAGGCGACACCGGCTCACAGAGTCACAGTGAGTGCCCTCTGCTCTGCCTCTGCTGCTCGCAGCTATTGATCATTTTTTTATGCCCCCCTGGCTGGCCCTGGGAAGGAAGGAAGAGGAGCCGAGGGAGTTGCGCGCCACAAGGAGGTCGGGACCGGAGGTCGGGATAGGAGGAGATCGTGACAGGAGGAGATCGTGACAGGAGTTCTTCTGACTAGGTGAGTAAATGGGTTTTTCTTTTCAGATCTGCTTAAGGATTTGTGCATATTGGGGTCATTTCTGCTGTAGGATTGTGCATATTGGGGTCATATCTGCTAACGATTTGTGCATATTGGGGTCATATCTGCTAACGATTTGTGCATATTGGGGTCATATCTGCTAACGATTTGTGCATATTGGGGACATATCTGCTAACGATTTGTGCATATTGGGGACATATCTGCTAACGATTTGTGCATATTGGGGTCATATCTGCTAACGATTTGTGCATATTGGGGTCATATCTGCTAACGATTTGTGCATATTGGGGTCATATCTGCTAACGATTTGTGCATATTGGGGTCAGATCTGCTAACGATTTGTGCATATTGGGGTCATATCTGCATATTGGGGTCATATCTGCTAACGATTTGTGCATATTGGGGTCATATCTGCTAACGATTTGTGCATATTGGGGTCAGATCTGCTAACGATTTGTGCATATTGGGGTCATATCTGCATATTGGGGTCATATCTGCTAACGATTTGTGCATATTGGGGTCATATCTGCTAACGATTTGTGCATATTGGGGTCAGATCTGCTAACGATTTGTGCATATTGGGGTCATATCTGCATATTGGGGTCATATCTGCTAACGATTTGTGCATATTGGGGTCATATCTGCTAACGATTTGTGCATATTGGGGTCATATCTGTTTTATAATGGTTTTGCGGCTCCCAGTTTTTTTTCTCTTTTCGGAAATGGGCCCAAGTGGCTCTTTAATTCTTAAAGGTTGCAGACCCCTGGCATATAGCATCATGCCTGCTGCGTGTGGGTTTGGGCAGTCTCAGAGTCAGAGGGAGGGAGACATACATGCTGCACAGTGCACAGAGTGTGCGCACACAGTCTGCAGAGGGGAGACAGACCCTCATAGTGAGTGGCGAATGGCGTGCCCCCTCTTAATATTATATGCCCCCCTCTCCCCTGGCTGGCCCTGAGATTTCGGGGGGGGGGGGGGGGGGGCGCCACAGGTTTTCTTGCCTGGAGTGACAAAGTGGCTAGAAACACCCCTGATGAAGCGTTTTTAGAATTGTGATTCCTAGAATGTGCAAATCAGCTTAGAGAGCTTCCTGGTGGGCCCCCAGCCTGAGTTGCGTTATACAGCTTTTTAAAGCGGATCCAAGATGAAAAACTAACCATAACAAGAAACTTGTCTGTATATCTTATCTAAAGTTTAGATAGTTTACACAGCAAATCTAGCTGCAAACAGCTTCAACAGTATATGATTATTTATTCCTGCGATACAGTGAGGGCAGCCATGTTCTGTTTGTCACATTGTCACAGGCTGAGGGCTGGAGATGCTATCAGATTGCCTGTGTGTAAATTCAGTCCCCTCTCCTTCTCCCTCCTCCCCTCTGCCTCTGAAATCAATGGTTAGTAACCTCCTCCTCCTCCTGCCCAGACTGAGCTCCCATAAGCCCTTGCTACATAGGTCTCAGAGTGCCAAGGCACAAATGGAGCTGTGGGCGAGGCTCGTTCAGCTTATAGGGAATTAGAGTATTAAAACAAAACAAAAAAAGTATTTGGCTTGAGGAATGTCCTATAAACTATATGAAAGGAACACAATTATGCAATGAGTAAAAGTTTATCTCAGATCCACTTTAAACTGGACACAGGCAGTCCCCAACTTAAAAACAGGTTCAGTTTTGGGAAATTGTTTATAAGTAGCATTGTAAACGCACTATACTTATGAAATGTGAGTAAAAATGATTTATTTTCACACAACTTTGGATTTGGACATACGGTATAAAGGTTTTTTTTAGTTGTTCTTAATGTGTGTAAAACTTCTTACAACAGTTTATACCAACAGTTTATAACACTTGTAACATACCATTTCAAAAACATATAATAAATGAAACAGCATAGTATGCTTTTACATGAGATCAGATCTGTGTGTGTGTATGAGACTTTTGTAGCATGTCCATGTCCATGTTCCATGTCAGTTCAAGGAGGGTGTCTCCGTGAACTGTCTGCGAGCCGCCGATCGCGGCTCGCAGGCTAAATGTAAACACGTGGGGAAGAAATCCCCGCTGTTCACATCAAAGGAGATCGGCGATCCCCGGCCTCTGATTGGCCGGGGATCGCCGGCATTTGATAGGCTGAAGCCTATCCTATCCGGCGCAGGATGGATTTCCGTCCTGCGCAGCCCATAGAGAGGAGCAGACGGAGGGAAGGAGAGGGAGGTAGGAAAATCGCTGCGGAGGGGGGCTTTGAGGAGCCCCCCCCCCCGCAAGGCCACACGTAGCGGCGGAAATCAGACCCCCCAGCAGGACATCCCCCTAGTGGGGAAAAAAGGGGGGAAGTCCGATCACCCTGCCTTTTACCCGATCGGTGCTGTGGGCTGGAGAGCCCGCGCAGTACCGATCATTCAAAAATCCTGTGGTCCTTAAGTCGAAATTCCGGTTTGTGAACTCTAAAACAATATTTTTCTGAAATTACACATTTTTTGCCTAGAATTTTTGCATTTATGTTCCTTGAACTTCCCCAGTAAACATTTATCATTCAAATTAAATAGCAAAACATGTCCTGAATGTGAAAATTCGAAGCAGGAATTCTGAGGGCATAAGCAAAATTCTAACCTATTGTGAACATATTTGTCAACTCGAAATATGTGAAAATTGGAATTCAGAATTTTGGTAGATTTGAAATTCGGCAATTCCGCCCATCCCTAATAAGAGACTGTAGGTGTGATATGGATGTGCACCTTACTTTTCAGGGAAGGTTTGTATATCAACTCCCAGACCTGTAACGATGCATTATAGGAGTAAGGGCTGATGTTTGCTTGAAGCTGAATATTTGCAAATACCTTCTGTTTTAAAGGACCCCTGTACCCATATGCAATAAACTTTTTCTCCTGCGTTTTCTCCTGGGGGATATTTTCAAACTTGACACTAAAATTCATTTTACAACCCCAACAAGCAAGAAAACACTCAAAATTATTTTGATAGTACTTTTTAACTACTTTTTGAAACTTTTTCAATTACAAAGTGCTTAAAAGTTATTTTAAAAAGAAGATGAAAGTTATCTCCTAGGAGAAAACTCAGGAGAAAAGTGAATTGCACATGGCCCTGAAGCGAGAGGTATATGGAGGCTGCCATATTTATTTCCTTTTATGCTATACCAGTTGCCTGGCATCTTGCTGATTTTTCATGCCTCAGTTGTGTCTGAATCACACACCTGAATCAAGCGTGCACCTACTCCAGTCACATTTCATTCAGAAACCCCTGCTCTGCATGCTTGTTCAGGGGTTATGGCTAAAAGTATTAGGCAGAGGATCAGCCAGGCAATGTGCATTGTTTAAAAAGGAAGTAATTATTGCAGCCTCCATGTCACTCTCACGTCAGAAGCCACAGTTGAACTTGGCAAAGCTTTGAGGAACGACTCTTGTAATTTGCAGATATAAAAAAAAGTAATCAAGTTGAAATAATGTTGTTTGCAATGCAGAGATAATGCTGCCATATTGGAATACTCACTGGGATTGCTGTAGAGATAGGCAGACCGGGGGGTCCTGTCCAGCTCTCATAGCTCTATGCTGCCTTTATATAGGATTACTACTAGAATAAGGGACCAATTACTGTGACTGCTGAGTGATGTGTGTGCTCACTGCGGTAATTATGTATGTCTGTCTACACGGACTGCAGTCCACAGGGGATGCCTCTCAAACGCCAATTCTGAAACTAGTTGTTTAACTGAACTTTTATTGTATTTCAATCCTTCTATTGATCATGTAAAATAACTGAGATAAATCTATTTACACACATGTTAAATATGAAATTGTGACTGAACTCACTTTGTACCTACATTGCTTGTGCAAGTGGAAATATAGCTGTTGCACATATAACGTGAGTTAAGTGATTCATGTAACATGTTATGTAGTATGTATAAAAAAAAATGTGGTTCCCCCTCCAAGGCCTCTTTAACCACTCTTTAACCCATGCAGGCTGGTATACCGCAATTGCGAAGCCCAGACTGTGAGGGGCTCCTCACCCTGAGCTATACTAGCCTGCATGGTCCATGATGTGGGGGGAGGGGGTGGTTCTGGAGATTTAGGACAGAGTCTCACCCAGAGCCCTTGTCCAGGTGCCCTGGAGGCGTAAATGGTGGCGTCTGTGGGTTCCCTTTAACAAGGGGACTCCAAGATGCCTTTCCCCCAGGTGAAATGGGTATAGCAGTACTGAATTACCCCTTATTGATTTCCACAAAGAGTTAAAAAAAGAACTAAAACTGCAACAACAAGAAAAGTATTTTATTAGCCTTCATCAGTAGCGTACCTAGAGCACTTGACACCCGGTGCTGGGTGTTATAAGACACCCCCCCCCCAAAAAAAAAAGAGGAAGGGAGCGGGTACGGTAAACTAAGCGTGCAGGTAATGCCAGGTATAGGTGCAGCCAGTATAGGTAATATAGCTGCCCCCAGTATAGATAGCTAGTATAGCTATAGTAACACTTTTCTCCCCATAAAAGATTCAACACAAGATCTATCATAAAAAATCTTTGTGTACTCCATAAATTTTGACTGCTCCAATTTGCACACAGGGCCAACAGGTCCATGGACAATGCAATCAATGTCAGCCTAGCGCACATCATAGAACACCTGGACAGACCCAACTTTTATGTCAGGATCCTGTTAATGGATTTCAGCTCAGCGTTCAACACCATCTTCCCTGACATCCTACTCGACAACCTCGAGGACTTGAAATAGACTCTACTCTGTGCACATGGGTCAAGGACTTCTTAAAGAGAATCTGTATTGTTAAAATCGCACAAAAGTAAACATACCAGTGCGTTAGGGGACATCTCCTATTACCCTCTGTCACAATTTCGCCGCTCCTCGCCGCATTAAAAGTGGTTAAAAACAGTTTTAAAAAGTTTGTTTATAAACAAACAAAATGGCCACCAAAACAGGAAGTAGGTTGATGTACTGTATGTCCACACATAGAAAATACAACCATACACAAGCAGGCTGTATACAGCATTCCTTTTGAATCTCAAGAGATCATTTGCGTGTTTCTTTCTCCCTGCAGTTCTCATGCACTGAAGTTTCAGGCTGCTCTTTTTTCTCCTGCAAACAGCTTTGCCCTTGTCTGTAATTCTTCAGTATGTGAAAGCCCAGCCAGCTCAGAGGACGATTTATCCAGCTTGTAAAAGATAAGAGAGAAGAGAGAAGCTGCTCTAATCTAAATAATACACAGGCAGTGTGCATAGAGGGGCCTGGAAGGGGGAATTCATAGCAGAACCACAACACTGAAGAACTTGGCAGCCTTCCAGACACAGGCTGACAAATCTGACAAGGGAAAGATACATTGATTTATTACAGAGACTGTGATAGCAGAAAGTGCTGCAGTAAGCCAGAACACATTAGAATAGCTTTTGGAACTTGTAGGATGATAAAAAACAGGATGAAATTTTTGTTACGGAGTCTCTTTAACAAACAGGACACAGAGAGTCAAGCTCGGAAGCTGCTCATCCGAAGTTAGGTACACGAACATAGGTGCTCCACAAGGGTGCGTGTTGTCCACACTCCTGTTTTCCCTGTACACCAACAACTGCGCCTGGTCTGTGGGTTCTGTTAAAGGACTTTACTCACCTGGGGCTTTCTCCAGTACCTTGCAGCCATCTGTCCCACGCTGACCGCTCCGCTCTCCGCCGCCATCCCGTGCTCCCTGCACGGTGCAGAGGCCGACCTCAAGGTCGTCCTTATTGCGCCTGCGTGAAGCGCTGCTGTCAATAATGGCTATGTTGTGCGCAGCGCACTGTGCAGGCGCAGTAGTTCTGCAGCTCCTGCGCAGTATGAAAGCATCTTCCATTGCACAGTGAATCGCTTCGATAGAAGGGATTCTAAAATCAGTAGGGTCTTGGTTATGGTAAGTTTTGAAGGGTAGCAGGAAGAAAGGGCGCAGGACAAGGGTGGACGAAAAGGGTGCCGCCATAGACTTTAAAGCAATTACTGTTAATTCAGCGAAAAAAGCATAAAAAAGGGCGGCCCAAAAAATATTGTTAACAACATTAGAACATTATAGTTTTTGAAGTAGTTATTGATTTAGAAGCTTGCACCGTTACAGTTTTTGGGATATTATTTTGTTTATATGTACAGATTTTATGTTATAAAATATCAAATTATCGTTTCTATTTGTAAAAGGGTGTTTCTGCAGAGGGAGCTGTTAGGGTTGGGCAACAACAGGGAGAGTGGTTAGGGTTATGCACTACCCGGGCGGCGTTTAGTTTTAGGCAACACCAGGGGGGGTGGTTAGGGTAAGACACCACCGGGGGAGGGGGGTAATTAGGGTTAGGTGCCACCGCCCACCAGGGGAATGGTTATTTTTAGGCACCACCAAGAGAGGGTTCTGTGTGAGGGTAGGGTTGGGTTAAGCTGTATTGTTGCATTACATAACGATTTTTAACGTTAATATCTTTTCATTAATGGTATTTACCGAGTTTGACAACAATGTTTATCGTTATCAGATTTCGTTATCCACCCGCGCCATTTCGTTATCAAGCCAAGCCCTTTTTTCATCGCTCCCTTTTTTCATGCACGCTTTGTAATGGATAGCCTTTAATGATGTTGCATTTATGTTGATCTATTCTGCATCAATGTTGCTTAGTTGTTCGTCCAACATATTGGATTTGGCAGGGGCATGTAATCACGAAAAACAAATTTGGTTTCACAGAAAATGTGCTGTAGGATAGGAAAAAGTACTTTGGTATTGAGATGTCGCAAACCTCCGATTTTCGGTTCGCGAACACCGTTCGGGAACTTTCGCGGAAGGTTCGGTTCGCGCGAACTTTCGCGAACTGAATAGACTTCAATGGGGAGGCGAACTTTGAAAAATAGAAACACTTATGCTGGCCAGAAAAGTGATGGAAAAGATGTTTCAAGGGGTCTAACACCTGGAGGGGGGCATGGCGGAGTGGGATAGACGCCAAAAGTCCCGGGGAAAAATCTGGATTTAACGCAAAGCAGCGTTTTAAGTGAAGAAATCAAATTGAATCCTAAATTGCAGGCCTAAAGTGCTTTCAAACATCTTGCATGGGTATACATCAATCAGGGATTGTAATTAGAGTTCTGCTTCACACTGACACACCAAACTCACTGTGTAACGCACCGCAAACAGCTGTTTGCGTAGTGATGGCCCTGCTGGACTGGTGCGCACCGTGGCCAGAGTGTAGGCCATGGCGGTTTTCCAGGCCATATGGTTGCCGGGCTGTGGTAGCTCAATGATAGAAAAACAGTGACTGTCCAGCTGATCAAATTTGGTCTGACCACAATGAAGCAACGACTTTATTATCTTTGGTGTGCCACTCCCACCCGAGACACTCATATATCCGGCGGTCATTGCTTTATTGTGATACGCAAGCCCCTTCACCGAGGCAAGGTAATGATCACGAAGGGGGATGGGCACATGTACATGCCTTTTGTTTTTTTTGTTGCAGCCGCCTGCAGTGCAGCCAGAAAAATTAGGCAGGTAAGTACACGCACCAGAAAAATTAGTATAGCGGCCGCTGGCCTAGCAGCGGCCTTAAAAATGCAGCAATCCGCCTAGAGTCCTGGACCCCGTTGGGGGTGGCGGAGAAGGCAAGCGGCCTGCAGGCAGAGATGCTGTATGTGGACACTAGTGTTGGGCGAACAGTGTTCGCCACTGTTCGGGTTCTGCAGAACATCACCCTGTTCGGGTGATGTTCGAGTTCGGCCGAACACCTGATGGTGTTCGGCCAAACCGTTCGGGTTCGCCCGAACTACTAAATGCCCGGCCGAACTGGGGCCCTGTTCGGCCCTGTTCGGCCGGGCATTTAGTAGTTCGGGCGAACCCGAACGGTGTCCCAGGGCCCTGTTCGGCCGAAGTCAATGGGGACCCGAACATGCCGCAATATGGCCCCCCTATGGGGTCGCAGGCATAAGGGGAGAGCATGCCCCGATTGCGGGGGGGGGGTCGGAAATTCCCCCCACCCCCTCCGCTAGCGCTCCCCCCTCTGCCCGCTCCCCCATAAAAAAGTTGGCGTAAAGTTAAATATTACCGGTGGTGGCTGCTGCAGTGGCTGGCTGGCAGTGGTGTGAATGAGGAGGAGGAGTCCGAGTATGACGCGTTGAGGCCGGGCAGCGGGCGGTTCAGCGGTAGTACCCTCGTATGCGTCATCACGTAGAGGACGTGAGGTCAGAGAAAGGGCGGAAGTACCACAAGGGTACTACCGCTGAACCGCCCGCTGCCCGGCCTCAACGCGTCATACTCAGACTCCTCCTCCTCATTCACACTAGTGTTGGGCGAACATCTAGATGTTCGGGTTCGGGCCGAACAGGCCGAACATGGCCGCGATGTTCGGGTGTTCGACCCGAACTCCGAACATAATGGAAGTCAATGGGGACCCGAACTTTTGTGCTTTGTAAAGCCTCCTTATATGCTACATACCCCAAATTTACAGGGTATGTGCACCTTGGGAGTGGGTACAAGAGGAAAAAAAAATTTAGCAAAAAGAGCTTATAGTTTTTGAGAAAATCGATTTTAAAGTTTCAAAGGGAAAACTGTCTTTTAAATGCGGGAAATGTCTGTTTTCTTTGCACAGGTAACATGCTTTTTGTCGGCATGCAGTCATAAATGTAATACATATAAGAGGTTCCAGGAAAAGGGACCGGTAATGCTAACCCAGCAGCAGCACACGTGATGGAACAGGAGGAGGGTGGCGCAGGAGGAGAAGGCCACGCTTTGAGACACAACAACCCAGGCCTTGCATGAGGACAAGAAGCGTGCGGATAGCATGCTTTGTACCACCATGCAGTCATAAATGTAATAAAGATAAGTGGTTCAATAAACAGGGACCACGCGGCAACGCTAACCCAGCAGCAGCACACGTGATGGAACAGGAGGAGGCGCAGGAGGAGAAGGCCACGCTTTGTGAGACACAACAACCCAGGCCTTGCATGAGGACAAAAAGCGTGCGGATAGCATGCTTTGTACCGCCATGTAGTCATAAATGTAATAAAGATAAGAGGTTCAATAAACAGGGACCACGCGGCAACGGTAACCCAGCAGCAGCAGCAGCACACGTGATGGAACAGGAGGAGGCGCAGGAGGAGAAGGCCACGCTTTGTGAGACACAACAACCCAGGCCTTGCATGAGGACAAAAAGCGTGCGGATATAGCAGCAATGCTTTTTGCCGCCATGCAGTCATAAATGTAATACAGATGAGAGGTTCAATAAACAGGGACCGGAAACGCTAAACCATCCCAGATGTTCATCGGTCATGTTACTTGGTTGGGGTCCAGGAGTGTTGCGTAGTCGTTTCCAATCCAGGATTGATTCATTTTAATTTGAGTCAGACGGTCTGCATTTTCTGTGGAGAGGCGGATACGCCGATCTGTGATGATGCCTCCGGCAGCACTGAAACAGCGTTCCGACATAACGCTGGCTGCCGGGCAAGCCAGCACCTCTATTGCGTACATTGCCAGTTCGTGCCAGGTGTCTAGCTTCATGCCCGGTTTCAGGTCCAGCGGTGCCAGCCACAAATCCGTCTGTTCCTTTATTCCCCTCCAAATTTCCTCCCCTGTGTGCTGCTTATCCCCAAGGCAGATCAGCTTCAGCAACGCTTGCTGACGCATGCCAACAGCTGTGCTGCACTGCTTCCACGATCCTACTGCTGCTGGTGCTGGGTTAGCATTTCCGGATGAGGTACAGCTTTGAGATGCGTTGGAGGAGAAGGAGTCAGAGAGGTAGGTGCTGCTGTTGTTATCCAGCTGTTTGCGGCGTGGGCAACACCCGCGCCGTAGCAGGTGAGGAATCGCTGCCAGGCTCCACAAGGTTCACCCAGTGCGCGGTAAGGGAGATGTATCGACCCTGGCCGAACGCACTCGTCCAGGTGTCAGTGGTGAGGTGAACCTTGCAGGCAACGGCATTCTTCAAGCTTCGGGTTATTTAGCTGACCACGTGCTCATGCAACTCAGGCACTGCAGAGCGCGCAAAGTGGTAGCGGCTGGGAACCACGTAACGTGGGATGGCCACTGACATCATGCCCTTGAAGCTGTTTGTCTCCACCACTCGATATGGCAGCATTTCGCAGGCCAGAAGCTTGGCTATGCTGGCTGGCTGTTACTGCCACGGCCCGGGGGTCATTTGCTGGCAATTTCCTCTTGTGCTCAAACATCTCAGAAACAGACAACTCAACCGTAGCGCTGCACACCGAAGGGCTGTTGGTTGTTGTGTTTGATGAACACTGGGAGACCTCAAGAGCACTAGTCCGGAAAGTGACAGTGTCAGCATCGTCTGATGTTTGTGAATGTTGTGAACCACGCAATGGCTGGGCTACTGCTGCTGCTGAGGCGGGTCTGGTGGTGAGTCTGGTGAACCCAAGGGAGGCAGTGTTGCTGGTGGTACCCTGTCCTGCCGCGTTTGCCCACAGAGTGGGATGTTTGGATAGAATGTGGCGGCTCATGCTGGTGGTGGAGAGGTTGTTAATACTTTTCCCCCTGCTCAGGCGGGTCTTGCACACCTTGCAAATCGCCATGGTAACATCCTCAGTGCAGTCTTCAAAGAAAGCCCAGACTTTAACTGGCTGAGGACTCGGACCTCGTGCGTGATGTGCTGGTGCTGCTTAACCCACTGCTGGACGCTTGAGAGGTCATCCAAGTAATTATCTGGTCCTGTTCTTTTGGATCTGTGAGGGTTGTTGTCCTGGACAACATGGGCAGTATTGAGTGGGTTTTCTTGGGTGCTCCCCTGTGGCCTGTACGTGAACCGTCAGGGGAAACACCTCTTCCCTTGCCCCTCCCTCTTTCACCGGATTTCTTCCTCATTTCACTTATCCTTAAAGTACACGCTGACTGGCAGCAGTACAGTGGCAGTACAGAAATGCTATACAGTGGTGGGTGAGCGGTGTACCACTATTGTCAGCAGTGACACAGAGCACAATGCTATACAGTGGCGGGTGAGCGGTGTACTACTGTTCCCAGCAGACACAGAGTGGAAGTAAACACAATGCTATATAGTGTGGCTGAGCCGTGTACACAGAGTGGCATTAAACACAATGCTATATAGTCTGCTATATAGTCACCCCGAACAGGGTGATGTTCTGCAGAACCCAAACAGTGGCAAACACTGTTCGCCCAACACTACTGGGAGGGAACGCAGATTTTAGTACCTAAACACACGATACAACATGTTTTCCGGGGTCGGACTCTGAGGCACATACAGATGGTCCCGATCATCATCCTCATCATACAACTCTTCTCCTGAGTCTGACCCACCCACCACCTCTGCCACCCCAACATCCCCAGACACAGACCCCTCATCGTCCTCAACATTAACTTGGGATGCTGGCCTGAGCCAGACCTCCTCCTCCACATCAGGCCCCATCATCTCCTCAATGGCAGCCCTCATTAATCGCTCTGGCGACGGACTGATGGACACAACGTTCTCCTCCGGGGAGGGCTGCTGCTGACCACTGGCTGCTGGGGTGGATGTTATAGCTTGCGTGGGGCGTTGGCTGTTGCTGTTGTTGGGAGTGCTGCTCACAGCGGAGGTCTCTGGGGAACTCATGTTGAGCTCATATAGTGGTTGACGGTGAGTGGAGTATTACTGATCCCAGCAATATACACACTGACTGGCAGAGTACGCAATGCTATATAGTGTGGCTGAGCGGTGTACACAGAGTGGCAGTAAACACAATGCTATATAGTCTGGCTGAGCGAGCGGTGTACTACTGTTCCCAGCAGAATCAGAGTGGCAGTAAACAATGGTATATAGTCTGGCTGAGCGGTGTACACAGAGTGTCAGTAAACAATGGTATATAGTCTGGCTGAGCGGTGTACACACAATGCTATATAGTCTGCTATATAGTGTCAGTAAACAATGGTATATAGTCTGGCTGAGCGAGCGGTGTACTACTGTTCCCAGCAGAATCAGAGTGGCAGTAAACAATGGTATATAGTCTGGCTGAGCGGTGTACACAGAGTGTCAGTAAACAATGGTATATAGTCTGGCTGAGCGAGCGGTGTACTACTGTTCCCAGCAGAATCAGAGTGGCAGTAAACAATGGTATATAGTCTGGCTGAGCGGTGTACACAGAGTGTCAGTAAACAATGGTATATAGTGTGGCTGAGTGGTGTACACAGAGTGTCAGTAAACAATGGTATATAGTCTGGCTGAGCGGTGTACACAGAGTGGCAGTAAACACAATGCTATATACTCTGGCTGAGCGAGCGGTGTACTACTGTTCCCAGCAGACACAGAACAGTAAACAGAATGCTATATAGTGTGGCTGAGCGAGCGGTGTACCACTATTCCCAGCAGACACAGAACAGTGAACAGAATGCTATATAGTGTGGCTGAGCGAGCGGTGTACCACTATTCCCAGCAGACACAGAACAGTGAACAGAATGCTATATAGTGTGGCTGAGCGAGCGGTGTACCACTATTCCCAGCAGACACAGAACAGTGAACAGAATGCTATATAGTGTGGATGAGCGAGCGGTGTACCACTATTCCCAGCAGACACAGAACAGTAAACAGAATGCTATATAGTGTGGCTGAGCGAGCGGTGTACCACTATTCCCAGCAGACACAGAACAGTGAACAGAATGCTATATAGTGTGGCTGAGCGAGCGGTGTACCACTATTCCCAGCAGACACAGAACAGTGAACAGAATGCTATATAGTGTGGCTGAGCGAGCGGTGTACTACTGTTCCCAGCAGACACAGAACAGTACACAGAATGCTATATAGTGTGGCTGAACGAGCGGTGTACTACTGTTCCCAGCAGACACAGAACAGTACACAGAATGCTATATAGTGTGGCTGAACGAGCGGTGTACCACTATTCCAAGCAGACACAGAACAGTGAACAGAATGCTATATAGTGTGGCTGAGCGAGCGGTGTACCACTATTCCCAGCAGACACAGAGTGGCAGTAAACAGAATGCTATATAGTGTGGCTGAGCGAGGTACACAGAGTGGCAGTAAACAGAATGCTATATAGTGTGGCTGAGCAAGCGGTGTACTACTATTCCCAGCAGACACAGAGTGGCAGTAAACAGAATGCTATATAGTGTGGCTGAGCGAGGTACACAGAGTGGCAGTAAACAGAATGCTGAGCGAGCGGTGTACTACTATTCCCAGCAGCGACACACAATGACTGGGGGGGACCCTGGCTAGCGTGGCTGGAGCGCGAACTACCCTGCCTGCCTACCCAAAGCTAAACCCACAGACAAATGGCGGAGATATGACGTGGTTCGGGTATTTATTTACCCGAACCACGTGACAGTTCGGCCAATCAGAGCGCGTTCGGGTCCGAACCACGTGACCCGTTCGGCCAATCACAGCGCTAGCCGAACGTTCGGGGAACGTTCGGCCATGCGCTCTTAGTTCGGCCATATGGCCGAACGGTTTGGCCGAGCACCGTCAGGTGTTCGGCCGAACTCGAACATCACCCGAACAGGGTGATGTTCTGCAGAACCCGAACAGTGGCGAACACTGTTCGCCCAACACTAATTCACACCACTGCCAGCCAGCCACTGCAGCAGCCACCACCGGTAATATTTAACTTTACGCCAACTTTTTTATGGGGAAGCGGGCAGAGGGGGGAGCGCTAGCGGAGGGGGTGGGGGGAATTTCCGACCCCCCCCCCCCGCGATCGGGGCATGCTCCCCCCTTATGCCTGCGACCCCATAGGGGGGCCATATTGCGGGATGTTCGGGTCCCCATTGACTTGCATTGAGTTCGGCGTTCGGGCCGAACATGCCGAACATGTGGCCCATGTTCGGCCTGTTCGGCCCGAACCCGAACATCCAGGTGTTCGCCCATCACTAGTGGGCACTGATTTAGTCTTCGGTCGGGCAGTAGCCCTCCGGGATCCATGCCTCATTCATTTTGATAAAGGTGAGGTACTGAACACTTTTGTGACTTAGGTGACTTCTCTTCTCAGTGACAATGCCTCCAGCTGCACTGAAGGTCCATTCTGACAGGACGCTTGCGGCAGGGCAAGAGAGATGTTGGATGGCAAATTGGGACAGCTGTGGCCACAGGTCAAGCCTGCGCACCCAGTAGTGCAAGGGTTCATCGTCGTTGCTCGCAGTGTCTACATCCACAGTTAAGGCCAGGTAGTCGGCTACCTGCCGGTCCAGGCGTTGGTGGAGGGTGGATCCGGAAGGGCTACGGCGAGGCATTGGACTAAAGAATGTCCAACATCACCATGAGATCGCTGGAGTGTCCTGTCCTTGCCTGCGTGGACTTGGGAGGAGGAGGATTACTGCCAGTGGTACCTTTATTGCGTTGTGCTGTCACATCACCCTTAAACGCATTGTAAAGCATCATTGCCAGCTTGTTCTGCAAGTGCTGCATCCTTTCCGCCTTCTGTTGAGTTGGTAACAGGTCCGCCACTTTGTGCATGTACCAAGGGTCTAGTAGCATCGCCACCCAGTACAGGTCATTCCCCTTGAGTTTTTTTATACGGGGGTCCCTCAACAGGCTGGACAACATGAAAGAGGCCATCTCAACAAAGTCAGATCCAGACATACTCTCCATCTCCTCTTGCTCTTCCGAAATGACATCACTCAAGTCCTCTTCCTCCTCCCATCCACGAACAATACCACGGGAACGTGGAGCAGCACAAGCCCCCTGTGGCGGCTGCTGCAGTTGTTCTTCTGACGCCGCCTCTTCCTCCTCCACAGAAACACCTTCCTCATCATCATCCGAGTCTGACTCCTCTTCTTTCCCACACGACTCCTCTTCTTCCTCCTCCTCCCCCCTCTGTGCTGCCGCAGGTGTTGAGGAAACATCTGGTTCGGATGAAAATTGCTCCCACGACTCCTCCTGCCATAACTGTTCTTCTTCACGCTCCTCCACAGCTTTATCCACCACTCTACGCACGGCACGCTCCAGGAAGTAAGCGCAGGGGATCAAGTCGCTGATGGTGCCTTCAGCGCGATTCACCAGGTTGGTCACCACCTCAAACGGCCGCATGAGCCTGCATGCATTTCGCATCAGTGTCCAGTTGTTGGGCCACAACATCCCCATCTTCCCAGATTGTGTCCTTCTACTGTAATTGTACAGGTACTGGGTGACGGCTTTCTCCTGGTCTAGCAGGTGAGAGAACATGAGCAGGGTCGAATTCCAGCAAGTTGGGCTATCGCATATCAAGCGTCTAACCGGCAAGTTGTTTCTCCGCTGAATGTCCGCAAAGCGTGCCATGGCCGTGTAAGACTGCCTGAAATGCCCACACAACTTCCTGGCCTGCTTTAGGACGTCCTCTAAGCCTGGGTACTTTGACACAAATCTTTGCACGACCAGATTCAGTACATGTGCCATGCAGGGTACATGTGTCAGCTTTCCCACATTCAAAGCGGAAAGGAGATTGCTGCCATTGTCAAACACCACATTGCCAATCTCCAGCTGGTGCAGGGTCAGCCATTGCTCCACCTCTTTGTTAAGAGCAGCCAGGAGAGCTGGTCCAGTGTGACTTTCTGCTTTGAGTCAAGACATGTCTAAAATGGCGTGACACCGTCGTACCTGGCATGCAGCGTAGGCTCTGGGGAGATGGGGCTGTGTAGCTGGAGAGGAGGAGATGGCAGCACCCCTAGAGTTGAACTGCCACTTAGAGTTGGGCCAAACGGTTCGCCTGCGAACGGTTCCATGCGAACTTCCGTGGTTCGCGTTCGCGTCCCGCAGGCGAACCTTTGCGGAAGTTCGGTTCGCCCCATAATGCACATGGAGGGTCAACTTTGACCCTCTACATCACAGTCAGCAGGCCCAGTGTAGCCAATTAGGCTACACTAGCCCCTGGAGCCCCACCCCCCTTATATAAGGCAGGCAGCGGCGGCCATTACGGTCACTAGTGTGCCTGCATTAGTGAGAGAAGGGCGAGCTGCTGCAGACTGTCTCTCAGAGGGAAAGATTAGTTAGGCTTAGCTTGTTCCTGGCTGCATACCTGTTCTGTGAACCCACCACTGCATACCTGTACTGTGAACCCACCACTGCATACCTGTTCAGTGAACCCACCACTGCATACCTGTTCAGTGAACCCACCACTGCATACCTGTTCTGTGAACCCACCACTGCATACCTGTACTGTGAACCCACCACTGCATACCTGTTCAGTGAACCCACCACTGCATACCTGTTCAGTGAACCCACCACTGCATACCTGTTCAGTGAACCTGCCACTGCATACCTGTTCTGTGAACCCACCACTGCATACCTGTTCAGTGAACCCACCACTGCATACCTGTTGTGTTCAGTGAACCTGCCACTGCATACCTGTTCTGTTCAGTGGACCCGCCACTGTATACCTGTTCAGTAAACCCGCCACTGCATACCTGTTGTGTTCAGTGAACCTGCCACTGCATACCTGTTCTGTGAACCCACCACTGCATACCTGTTCTGTTCAGTGGACCCGCCACTGTATACCTGTTCTGTTCAGTGAACCCGCCACTGTATACCTGTACTGTTCAGTGAACCCGCCACTGTATACCTGTTCAGTGAACCTGCCACTGCATACCTGTTGTGTTCAGTGAACCCGCCACTGTATACCTGTTCTGTTCAGTGCACCCGCCACTGCATACCTGTTGTGTTCAGTGAACCCGCCACTGTATACCTGTACTGTTCAGTGAACCCGCCACTGCATACCTGTTCTGTTCAGTGAACCTGCCACTGTATACCTGTTCTGTTCAGTGAACCCGCCACTGTATACCTGTTCAGTGAACCCTCCACTGCATACCTGTTGTGTTCAGTGAACCCGCCACTGTATACCTGTTCTGTTCAGTGAACCCGCCACTGCATACCTGTTCTGTTCAGTGAACCCGCCACTGTATACCTGTTCTGTTCAGTGGACCCGCTACTGTATACCTGTTCTGTTCAGTGAACCCGCCACTGCATACCTGTTGTGTTCAGTGAACCCGCCACTGTATACCTGTACTGTTCAGTGAACCCGCCACTGCATACCTATTCTGTTCAGTGAACCTGCCACTGCATACCTGTTCTGTGAACCCACCACTGTATACCTGTACTGTTCAGTGAACCTGCCACTGCATACCTGTTGTGTTCAGTGAACCTGACACTGTATACCTGTTCTGTTCAGTGAACCCGCCACTGTATACCTGTTCAGTGAACCCACCACTGTATACCTGTTCTGTTCAGTGAACCCACCACTGCATACCTGTTGTGTTCAGTGAACCCGCCACTGTATACCTGTTCTGTTCAGTGGACCCGCTACTGTATACCTGTTCTGTTCAGTGAACCCGCCACTGCATACCTGTTCTGTTCAGTGAACCTGCCACTGCATACCTGTTCTGTGAACCCGCCACTGTATACCTGTACTGTTCAGTGAACCCGCCACTGCATACCTGTTCTGTTCAGTGGACCCGCTACTGTATACCTGTTCTGTTCAGTGAACCCGCCACTGCATACCTGTTGTGTTCAGTGAACCTGCCACTGTATACCTGTACTGTTCAGTGAACCCGCCACTGCATACCTGTTCTGTTCAGTGAACCTGCCACTGCATACCTGTTCTGTGAACCCGCCACTGTATACCTGTTCTGTTCAGTGAACCCACCACTGCATACCTGTTGTGTTCAGTGAACCCGCCACTGTATACCTGTACTGTTCAGTGAACCCGCCACTGCATACCTGTTCTGTTCAGTGAACCTGCCACTGCATACCTGTTCTGTGAACCCGCCACTGTATATCTGTTCTGTTCAGTGAACCCGCCACTGCATACCTGTTGTGTTCAGTGAACCTGCCACTGTATACCTGTTCTGTTCAGTGAACCCGCCACTGTATACCTGTTCAGTGAACCCACCACTGTATACCTGTTCTGTGAACCCACCACTGTATACCTGTTCTGTTCAGTGAACCCACCACTGCATACCTGTTGTGTTCAGTGAACCCGCCACTGTATACCTGTTCTGTTCAGTGGACCCTCTACTGTATACCTGTTCTGTTCAGTGAACCCGCTACTGCATACCTGTTTTGTTCAGTGAACCTGCCACTGCATACCTGTTCTGTGAACCTGCCACTGTATACCTGTTCTGTTCAGTGAACCCGCCACTGTATACCTGTTCAGTGAACCCACCACTGTATACCTGTTCTGTTCAGTGAACCCACCACTGCATACCTGTTGTGTTCAGTGAACCCGCCACTGTATACCTGTTCTGTTCAGTGGACCCTCTACTGTATACCTGTTCTGTTCAGTGAACCCGCCACTGCATACCTGTTTTGTTCAGTGAACCTGCCACTGCATACCTGTTCTGTGAACCCGCCACTGTATACCTGTACTGTTCAGTGAACCCGCCACTGCATACCTGTTCTGTTCAGTGGACCCGCTACTGTATACCTGTTCTGTTCAGTGAACCCGCCACTGCATACCTGTTGTGTTCAGTGAACCCGCCACTGTATACCTGTACTGTTCAGTGAACCCGCCACTGCATACCTGTTCTGTTCAGTGAACCTGCCACTGCATACCTGTTCTGTGAACCCGCCACTGTATACCTGTTCTGTTCAGTGAACCCACCGCATCAGTGCACATACCTGTGCAGTTAAGTGAACCCACCTACCTACGTGAGTGCACGCAGTGTGATATACCACTCCGTGCATACCCGATATGGACAAAACAGGTAACATATGGACAAAACAGATTTTTTTTTTCAAAGTTCGCATCCCCATTGAAGTCTATTGCGGTTCGCGAACTTTAACGCGAACCGAACGTTCCGCGAAAGTTCGCGAATCCGGTTCGCGAACCTAAAATCGGAGGTTCGGCCCAACTCTACTGCCACTCAGCCAAGAAGGAGGAGGAGGATGACAGCGAAGAGGATGTAGCAGGAGGAGAGGGAGAGGAGGTGGCAGGAGGCCTGCCTGCATGACGTGGAGGTGTCACAAGTTGGTCCGCTGCGCAGCCACGTACTCCATGCTTGCCATCGGTCACCAGGTTGACACAATGGGCTGTGTACGTAATGTAGCGGCCCTGCCCGTGCTTGGCAGACCAGGCATCCGTGGTCAGGTGGACCCTTGACCCATTGCTCTTTGCAAAAGATGACACTGCTTGCCTCTCAACTGCATGGTACAGTTTGGGTATGGCCTTTTTTGAAAAAATAATTGCGGCCTGGTATCTTCCACTGCGGTGTCCCAAAGGCCACAAATTTACAGAAAGCCTCTGACTCCACCAGCTTGAATGGTAATAGCTGGCGAGCTAATAGTTCCGCCATGCCAGCTGTCAGATGCCGGGCAAGAGGGTGACTGGCAGAAATTGGCTTCTTCCACTCAAAGACTTCCTACACGGACACCTGGCTACTGCTGTGGGCAGAGGAGCAGGATCCGCTCAAGGGCAGAGGCGGTATGGAGGAGGGTGGCTGTGAAGGTGCAAGGGAGAAAGCGGCTGAAGATGATGCACATGAAGGAGGAAGAGGAGGCGGAGGGTGGCTTGTCTTTTGGGTGCTGCTTTTCCTCAGGTGTTCTTGCTATAGCTGTTTGTGCCTTTTCTCCAGGTGCCTTCGTAAGGCACTTGTCCCTACATGAGTGTTGGCCTTTCCACGGCTCAATTTTTGGAGGCAGAGACAACAGATGGCTTTGCTCCAATCTGAGGCATACACGTTAAAAAATTTCCAAACCGCTGAGCCCCCCTGGGGTGATGGCACTATGGTGGCATCAGCAGCTGACGTTGAAGGGCATGTTGGCTGGCTGTCCATAGTTGGTGATACATGGTGCCAGACACTGCCCACAGCTGTTTCTGAGGACGAGCTCCCTCTGCTTCTTTCATAGACTTGTCTCCTCCTACTCCTCTCTGAATCCCCCTCTGAACTGTCCCCCTGGTCAACCCCTGTATTGGGAACATACGTGGCATCCGTATAATCATCATCATAATCCTTCTGCCCAGCTTCACTTTCCTCAGACACCTCCAAAACTGCACCAACACCAGGTACTTCATCATCCCCCTCCTCACACGTTACGTCCATACTATCGCCACCTAACTCAGACATATGAGGTGGCGTAACTTGCTTAGTGCTTTCATCTTGTAGCAGTATTGGCTGTGAATCAGTGATTTCCACACCAAATAACTTCTGCGAAGTGTCAAATTCAGCGGATGTGGTGCTTGTAGTAGCGCTGGTGGCTGCGGGAGATGAGGTGTTCTGTGTTAAATAGTCAAGCAGGTCCTAATCTTGGGAAGTGATGGCACGTGCCTTCTTCTGAGCACTGTACTTTGGGTCAGGGCCGCACGAAATCACATCAACAAGACCTCGCACAGACCTGCCGGTGCCAGGTGGCCTTCCTCTGGGTCTGCCTCTACCTATTCCTCTACCTGTTTTTTCCATTTTGTCCATCTCGGGGGGATGCTAGGTATATGCAGTGAGGTGTGTTCACTCAACACAAAAGGTAGTTATATGCAGTGAGGTGGGTTCACTGAACACAAAAGGTAGTTATATGCAGTGAGGTGGGTTCACTCAACACAACAGCTAGGTATTTGCAGTGAGGTGGGTTCACTGAACACAAAAGGTAGTTATATGCAGTGAGGTGGGTTCACTGAACACAAAAGGTAGTTATATGCAGTGAGGTGGGTTCACTCAACACAACAGCTAGGTATTTGCAGTGAGGTGGGTTCACTCAACACAAAAGGTAGTTATATACAGTGAGGTGGGTTCACTGAACACAAAAGGTAGTTATATGCAGTGAGGTGAGTTCACTGAACACAAAGGGTAGTTATATGCAGTGAGGTGGGTTCACTCAACACAACAGCTAGGTATTTGCAGTGAGGTGGGTTCACTTAACACAAAAGGTAGTTATATGCAGTGAGGTGGGATCACTCAACACAAAAGGTAGTTATATGCAGTGGTGTGGGTTCACTGAACACAAAAGGTAGTTATATGCAGTGAGGTGGGTTCACTGAACACAAAAGGTAGTTAGATGCAGTGAGGTGGGTTCACTGAACAAAAAAGGTAGTTAGATACAGTGAGATGGGTTTACTGAACACAAAGGTAGGTATATGCAGTGATGAGGTGGGTTAACTAAACACAACAGGTACTAGGTATATGCAGTACTGGGTATTACAATGTGCAGCTTCCTGTCACACACACAGGTAGTCACTGAATGTGCTGGGCCTGGCAGTGGCACACACAGTATGAATTATCAAGGCTGTCTATATGCCACACAAGTGTCAGTTTGACACACATAAGAAGAAAAAAATAGATCACAAGGACAGGATTAGCTCTGAAAAGAGCTGTTGTGGGGTGCTATTAAAGCAATCAGATTCAGCCAGGAGCAAGCTAACAAGCCAAGGGCCTAACTAATCTTTCCCTAGGAGAAACAATCTGCAGCAGCTCGCCCTACTCTGTCTATTGCAGGCATACAAGTGAGTGTAATGGCCAGCGGAGCCTGCCTTATATAAGGTGGGGAGTGGCTCCAGGGCTGAGTGTAGCCTGATTGGCTACAATGTGCCTGCTGACTGTGATGCAGAGGGTTAAGTTGACCCTCATAGAGCATTATGGGGCGAATCGAACTTCCGGGAAAGTTCGCCTTCGCCGGTGAAGGCAAACCACCCGAAATTTGCCTAGATCCGTTCGCCGGCAAACCGTTTGGGCCATCTCTACTTTGGTAGCGTAAAAAACGATTTGAGTGTCCTGTGTGATGAAAGGACATGCCTGACACTTTCTAATTTCAATACTTTTTATTAAAAGTATGTAAAGCATTACAGTAATAATTGCATGGTTATTACATTGTTGGAAATAAAACAACATCCAAATACATTTCTATAACATTATTTGAAATATCATGAGACACTTTTGATTTATTTACAGGGGACCGAACCTGGTTCAGAGATTTTGGAGGGTGAGTTCTGGGGGTTAGTAAGTTGAGCATGTGCCAGGAGGCTTTGTAGATTTAGTGCTCATTTCAAACTTAATGTTGGTTTGGTTGGTAGGGTGCCTTTTAGATAGGGGGCCATAGAAGAATTCCCCACTTATTTTGCAAAATATTTATCGCTGTATTTTGGTGGCTATATTTGGTTATAAATCTAGGGACTGTAGAGAAATCAAATTGAGAAAGGACCTGATACTTGGTCCCAGTAGTGGGATTTTTGGCTCTGTATTGTGCGTCTTTTATGAACTTTCTGGGATATTTCCTCTCCTTAAATTTACGTGTAAAAATTGTTGACTGATCTTTTTAATCATTGGGGTCAGTACAATTCCTGAAAATATGTCTGAATTGGCTGCATGGGGTGTTATGTGTCCAGGGTTTATGGTAAAAAGCTATTGAAGTTTATGTAATTATTAGCATTCACTTTAAAAAAAAAAAGTTTTTGTTTTAATTATGCTATGTTCAGAAAATAGAAACTGTTAAAAATTCTATGGATGTTGGACTGTGTTGATGTGTAAATTGCAATCCATTCAAGTATTGTAGGAACTTTGGAATTAGAGTCGTATTCCCCCTTTCAGATAATGATTATGTCATCTATGTAGCGTTTATTATAGGATGATGTTGTTTAACTGGATTTTTATGTATTTTTGGTAAGTAATAGAAGAATGGTGTTTTCAGTTGTTAATTAATAATGAAAGACATTTTTGTAATATTGCCCTCTAGGAGAGCTGTGTTGATCAGGGCTCTTTCACATTAGGGCAGATTTTCTGCGTTTCAACGCAAAGGATAAAGTTTGCGTTACCCAAGGTGAAATGAAAGTCCATAGACTTTCATTTTAGCTTTCACATATAACGCAGCCTTTTTGTGCGTTGCGTTCCACTGCACCCAGGCGCAGTTTTTTGGCCAACGCTAGCTTTATGCGTTACAATGTTAGTCAATGTAAAACGCACACTATGCGCGTTTTTAATCTGTTAACGCAGGCAATCAGTCCCAGAATGCAACAGAGGAACAATGTAGAAAGTTGACAACTAAAAGAAAAAAAAATTACCTGCGTTTTTCTATGTGCAGTAACGCATTGAAAACGGATTAAAAACGCACACTCACTGCAGTGCAACGCATATCAAAACGCAGTAAAAGGCATACAACAAAACGTATGCTTTGAGCGTTCTCCAACGCAAGCTCTGATGTGAAAGAGCCCTCAGGGCTTTTAGTTCTTTGTTGTATTGCTGGGTAGGGTCAGATGGGATAAGTTTGTAATATTGCTTGTCTTTTAAGACTCTAAGGGCCATATGCAATTCTCTTTTTCACCTGAGTTTTCACCTAGGAGATAATTTTTCATTTTGATTTTAAATAACTTTTCAGTACTTTTCAATTAAAAAAGTACCAAAAAGTTGGTGAAAAAGTACTATCAAAATTATTTTAATAATTTTCTTGCCTTCTGGAGGCTTAAAAGGCATTTTATTGACAAGTTTAAAAATATCACCTAGGAGAAAACACAGGTGAAAAAGTGAATTGCATATGGCCCTAAAGGTCATGTAAATAATGTTTTATGTTTAGGGTGACTATACCACCCTCTAAGCCTTTATCTTCTAGTTTGATCGCTAAATTACCATTATTAAATTATTAAGGGTTATTTTTTCTTCTCTGCAGAGGTACGACTGAGAAGAAGTGGTCTCCTGGCTAAGTTTTTAGTGGTGATGTGATTTATTGGTGATGTATTTTTCCAATGATATTGTGTGTGGGTCTATAGAGACTATCCGGGTTTCATCTCCGTTTAGAATAATAATATGGTTATCTGGATTACTCGGTTTCTTAAAAAACTGTGAAGAGTTGGCGGGGCGAAAAGTAGTTAAATAAGTAGTTAAACTTGGATCCATCTGAAAATGGCGCCTGAGAAAAATGGCGCACGGTGTTGCCGCTAATCCATTTGCCGCTTATCGCTATTTAATGTTAAAGCCTTATTGTTATTTAACGTTAAAGCCTTATTGTTATTTAGCGTTAACACACAGAACCCTCTCTGTACCTATCCCTAACCCCTAAACCCCCCCCCTGGTGGTGCCTAACTCTAAGACCCCCCCTGGTGGTGCCTAACCCTAAGACCCCCCGGTTGGTGCCTAACCCTAACTACCCCCCTGGTGGTGCCTAACCCTTAGACCCCCTTGGTGGTGCCTAACCCTAAGATCCCCCAGTGGTGCCTAACCCTAACCACCCCCCTCGGTGGTGCCTAACCCTAACCACCCCCCTGGTGGTGTCTAACCCTTAGACCCCCCTCGGTGGTGCCTAACCCTAAGACCCCCCCAGTGGTGCCTAACCCTAACCACCCCTCTCGGTGGTGCCTAACCTTAAGACCCCCCTGGTGGTGCCTAACCCTAAGACCTCCCTGGTGGTGCCTAACCCTAAGACCCCCCAGTGGTGCCTAACCCTAAGACCCCCCAGTGGTGCCTAACCCTAACCTTGACAGTGTTACATTAAATCCATTCATCGTTTTGCAGGTAAATAACATCTGCAGTTTGGCTTATGTAGGGCGCTATTGATAAATAACGTTACTGTGCGCAATAATGTCTGCTGTTTGGCAAATGAACGGCACTATTGATAAATAACGTTAGTGTGTGCCACTATTGATAAATAACATTAGTGTGTGCAGTTTTTCTTCTTTTTTCCCTGTGCGCCATTATTATGCAGTGCTAATGAAATGATAAATAGCGATAAGCATATCTTTTTAATGCGGCGCCATTTTTATGCATAGGCGCTGTGCTCCATTATTCACTGATTCGGGTAAACTTACCTGGGGCTTGTTACAGCCATCCTGTGGCCATACCATTCTTCCAAGATCCTCCAGAGGTGACCCCCTCAAAGCCCTCAGCCAGTCGGAGCTACTGTACATGTGCGGCCCTAAGCCACGTGCACCCTGATCATGCTCCCGTTGCCGGTAGCATTCTGTGCATGTGAAGTAGTGATTTTTGCATACTGTGATGGGATGTGGTAAGGAGGTGCATGGCCAGCTTTGAGGGGGTCGCCGAAAGGTCTTGGAAGGACGGCACGGGCACAGGATGACTCCAGGGGGCTTCAAGAAGCCCCAGGTAAGTTAAACTACTTTTTTTCCTCTTTAGATCGCCTTTAAGTGTTAGGGTTAGGTTTAGTCTAGTATATAGTAAAATCTCAGTAACTTGAACTACCAATATTGTATTATTTGTGTCTTCTCCTGGCACCCAGCTGATGCAATGCCACCTCAATACTTCCTCGACTGAGGGGTGCAGTCCATTCCCTACTTCACAGCCTCTGTCTTGACTGAGAAGGCACAGGAGTTTGAAGAGGAGAAAGGGGATAAGGAAAAAGATCGGGAAGAATATATTGAGGACGCTGGACAAGGAGGCAGGACCTGCCAATGTTAGTTTTTGCTGCCATGCCCCAGGAACGGTGCAGGTAAGGGAAGGCAGGTTACAATTGAGGAGATAAGTGCAGACATGGGTATGGGAAAGCAGTGTGTGTGTGTGTGTGTGTGTGTGTGTGTGTGTGTGTGTGTGTGTGTGTGTGTGTGTGTGTGTGTGTGTGTGTGTGTGTGTGTGTGGTGTGTGTGGTGTGTGTGGTGTGTGTGGTGTGTGTGTGTATGATGGTGTGTGTGTGTGTGTGTGTGTGTGTGTGTGTGGTAGTGGCTCCAACCAGGATTCAAACCTGGCCTTCTGGGTCTTCTGTATCAAAGGTGGTATATTTAATCAGTGCACTATCCAGCCACTGCCCTTGTTAGTGCAGACCTCATTCAAAATGTAGAAAAAGTATGCTTGTTTAGTTGTTATGTCTTTTGCCCACAGTTAAGGCTAACTCGTGATGTCATTTCTGCCCTTTACTTTTTTTTTGTCTCCTCCAATCGCTGAGTCGCCTCAGCCTTGCTTGTAAACACAAGTGAGTAGGGAATCAGGTTTCAGATAAGAAGCCGGCAGGGAAATAAAGGGAAGGGGAGGAATAGATTATAGATAAAAAGAACCCCCAGCATGCAATTCTTTGGCACGACTACTAAAGGGCCAGGGTTCCTTAAAGAGTAACTGTTAGCCCCCAAAGTGAAATTTAAATCTCTACAGCAATGTTTTATTTAGTATTAAAGTGATCCAAAAAGCCAATGCAGAACTTAAAAATCAATATAATTTTGTTACTATGTAGCCTTTTGCCCAAGCTAATGATGCAAAGCCGCATATCTGATACTGATGAGCATGCAGAGCATGCCTATGTCTGCCCGACCCCCCTCTCCCCCCCAGGACCAGGTGCCGATCTATTCGCACCACAAAAAGCTGACCGCTCTGACAGGGAGAGAGAGCGGCAGCACTTCCAGCGCAGCCACGCAGAGCAGCCGCTGCCGAGTCACATGTGAGACATGTGAGAGAGATGCACGGTGGCGGCTGCTCTGCCGTGGCTGCGCTGGAAGTGCTGCCACTCTCTCTCCCTGTCAGAGCGGTCAGCTGTTTGTGGTGCGAATAGATCGGCACCTGGTCCTGGGGGGGAGAGGGGGGAGAGGGGGGTCGGGCAGACATAGGCATGCTCTGTATGCTCATCAGTATCAGATATGCGGCTTTGCGTCATTAGCTTGGGCAAAAGGCTACATAGTAACAAAATTATATTGATTTTTAAGTTCTGCATTGGCTTTTTGGATCACTTTAATACTAAATAAAACATTGCTGTAGAGATTTAAATTTCACTTTGGGGGCTAACAGTTACTCTTTAAGTATGTGATAACTCCAAATCATAACAGCAGGAAAAGTTTTGAAAGTTTTGAATTCAGGATTAGCATCTTTATCACTTAATACACTCAGACCAGTTGCTGTTGAAATTTGATTTTTATGGTGACGATACCGCTTTAACCTCCTTGGCGGTAACCCCGAATGTAGTTCGGGGTAAGCCACGCAGGAGGTTTTCTCCGGCCCTGCTGGGCCGATTTGTTTAAATTTTTTTTTGCTGGACGCAGCTAGCATTTTGCTAGCTGCGTGAGCACACCGATCGCCGCCGCCCCGCGCTCGATCGCCGGTATCCGTCGCGCCGCACGCCCCCCCCAGACCCCGTGCGCTGCCTGGCCAATCAGTGCCAGGCAGCGCTAAGGGGTGGCCCGGGACTCCCAATGACGTCCCGACGTCGGTGACGTCGGTGACGTCGGTGACGTGATCCCGCCCCGTCGCCATGGCGACGGGGGAAGCCCTCCAGGAAATCTTTGAACGGGATTTCCTGATCGGAGATCGCCAAAGGCCCTGGACTCGCTACATGATATAAGAAAAAAAAATAATAAAAAAATGTTTTATACCGCCAGGGGGGTTAAAGGTAGCCATACACTGCTTGATTATGAGCCAATGAGGTTGATGCACAAAGTGAGTGTTAGTAGCTCCATTACCATGGCAATTACTCAAATACCACATGTTACGCTAATAGTGTAGCCCACGGTAACCTGCTGCCAGTGGTAATGGTAGTATTGATATTGCTGTGCACTCTCTACACACAGCAATATTACCACAGCTTCAACCCCAATGTGACCATGCAATTGTAAAAGGCAAAACAGCAAGTGAGGAGGATTAGCTCTGTGCTTCAAATCCAGTTTGAATATTAAACCCCTCGCTGTCACCCCCACCCACTCTTTTGGATGTCGGGCAGCCCAACTCTCAGCTGAGAAAAAAATAAACATACTGCTTGTCTACCGACCCCCTAATTCAGTAGGAGACCTTTGGCAAGTCTCCCTTACACTGCTACTGCCAATAGAGCGCGCCCTAGTGGCTGCTGCTCTGCTCTGGCGCTTTGAGTCCGCAAGGAGAAAAGCGCAATATAAATGTTATTTGTCTTGTCTTGTCTTGTCTGATGCTGGCTCAGCTTTTCTCAAGGAAATAGCAGAAATTGTATCTTGCATAACACTGAAACACCCTAGGTGGATAATTCTGGGAGACTTTAACACATGGGTCGATACACACTCTTCCCAATTAGGAACTGAGCTACTTTGCTCCATGAATGAACTGGGCTTCTCTCAAGCCATCAACCTCCCTGCCCACAAAAAAGGAAACACTTTAGACCTCTTTTTCCATTCAGAACTTCTAATATCCAATGTGGAAATTTATCCAGTAGTTTGGTCAGACCACCACACTGTCCACTTCTCCTTTACAGCACAAGCTACAAAACACCAAGTAAAAAAAAGAACTAATAAAATATCGTTCCTTGAAAGGTTTGTCACCCCAACACCTTCAGAACAGCCTCAATCTAGGCGGACTAACAGATCACAACTTAGGCCTTGAATCCATGGTCCTTAAATATAACCACGATGTCTCAGCCGCTTTTGATGCCATAGCTCCCTTAAAGATTAAACGTTATGAGCCACCAACCTTTCGGTTAACAGCCGAACACGCTAACTGATTGCACCACAGAGACTGTGCACACAGTTGTTGCTTAACGATTTTATGTGGATGCATGTGTGTCTTGTGGAGGGAGGAAAAAAGTCTGCTCCAAGAAGTTTAACGCCGCTTTAAACAAAACCTGTATATATCAAATTTCTACATATATTTCTATGATCCTTTCATGATGACAAAGGCCAGAAAGAAGTAGGCAAAGGAGTGCCCATTTTTCAGTACAGCTAAGTGGTCTCACTCACTTTTTCCTACAGCAAAGCTTCTGCTGTACAGCAGCAGAGTGGGGCAGCAGAAGCTTGCTGAGCCCATAACCCAGAGGTCGATGGATCGAAACCATCCTCTGTTAGGTGTACTTTGGTTTTTACACCTTGCTTTACCACATGGGCCAATCGGTGGCCATAGCCCCATAAGAGAAAGTGTCATTAGGGCCTTGCTGTAACATAGATAATAGTGTAACTATTTCAACTAATGCTGCACCCTTCTTAACCTCTTGACGACCAGCTAACGCCGATTGGCGTAAACTGGTCGTCTGCTGGTTACCATGGAAACGGCCGCTCGATCGAGCGGCCTTTCCATGTCAGTTCACGGAGGGTGTCTCCGTGAACAGCCGGAGAGCCGCTGATCGCGGCTCGCCATCAAAATGTAAACAGGCGGGGAAGAAATCCCCGCTGTTTACATCATACGGCGCTGCTGCGCAGCAGCGCCGTGAGGCAGATCGGCGATCCCCGGCCTCTGATTGGCCGGGGATCGCCGCCATATGATAGGCTGAAGCCTATCCTTCAATGCGCAGGACGGAAATCCGTCCTGCGCAGCTCACAGGGGGAGGGAGAGGGAGGGAGTGGGCGAGACGGCGGAGAACGCTGCGGAGGGGGGCTTTGAAGAGCCCCTCCCCGCTAAGCAAATGCAGCTGGCGGCGATCAGAGTCAGACCCCCCCAGCAGGACATCCCCCTAGTGGGGAAAAAAGGGGGGTAGTCTGATCGCCCTGCTGCACTCCTGATCGGTGCTGCGGGCTGTAGAGCCCACGCAGCACCGATCACTGAAAAATCCCCTGGTCGGCAAGAGGTTAAACTTGAAGGTTATATACAAATTTAAGCAGAGTGGTGCAGCAGAAGTGTGCTGGGCCCATAACCCAGAGGTGGATGGGTCGAAAACATCCTCTGCTAGGCATGATTTCATTTTTGCACCTCGCTTTATCGCATGGGCAAAACGGTTTCCATAGCCCTGTAAGAGAAAGTGTAATAAGGGCCCTGCCGTAACATAGATATTACGGTAGCTAAGACTACTCCTGGGCCTTTCTTGTAGTTGAAGAGATGGGTGAACTGTGACACCACACTTAAAAAAAAAAAAAAAGCAAACAGAGAAGCTTCCCCATACTGGAACATTGGATTTGGTAAAGTCTTAAGCCAATGTGTTGTAAGCCACAAGTAAGCTTTACCTTAGCTGGAATGGTTGCATGGCCACCTAGCTTTTCATCCTTCCCACCCTTGCCCTGGAATCCTCCAGACTTCAAATTGCTGTCCTTTGCTTTGTGTGTTACACCAGCATCATCATCCAGGGGGGCACATGATCTTTCTGAAGTCTTGAATTGAAGCCTGTAAGCAGTATCACCATGTGTCCCACTGCTTTCATCTAGCAAAGTAGGCAAATAAGCAACCTCATTTTTCTCTTGGGTATATCACAATGGTACTTGCTAGGCCGGCTTCAGCATGTAGCATTAGTGGCATAGTGGTTTGATTCCTGGCCAATGCATGTGAGCTTGCTTTTGACAGCCTAAAAGTCCCTGGAAGACAAGATCCATGAACAGTTAGGGCATGAGAGGAGAGAGATTATTCCGCGGAATTTGGAAAAATTCCGACGGTATGTAGTAGTTACGGAATTTTGTATTGGCGGAATTCTGCAATTCCGGCGGAAAGGAAATGGCACTTTCCGATCATCCCTAGAGCCAACCCCGCCATTGCCACATAACACCAACCCTGTGCTCACTCCACTGGCTACCGATAAAATTGAGAATTTTGTTTAAGATTGGCTTACGGACATTCAAATCCTTGCACAATCTGGGACCTGGATACCTGAAGGATTTGTTGCAACTGCATCACCCCCCCCCCAATCTTAGATCAAAAGGACGTAACACCTTGGTCACCCCCCGAGTCCACCTCAAAACCTTTGGAGACAGAGCCTTTTGTCATGCTGCCCCTACACTTTGGAACTTCCTGCCACACCCAATCAGGACAGCTCCATCCCTGGAAGCATTTAAATCTAAACTGAAACCCCACCTCTTCAGTCTGGCATTCATGAACTCATGACTATCTTCTCTGTAACACAGCCCAGCCTGCAATCCTGTATTGATCTGAGACACAACTATGCGCTTTGAGTCCTATGGGAGAAAAGCGCTTTACATATGTTATTGTATTGTATTGTATTATTACTCTCTGATCAGCATATACCCAGATTCTGGTTTAATCATTCCACAGGAATTGAAATCTATTGAAACTGCAGCATTGCATTGTCATGTCTGATCAATATTTTAGATTGATGTTAGGTAAAAATAATTTGCAATTTGATTGACTGAACATTTTGGGTTATAGATTTCCAGCAGATTTAAACAGAGTGACCAAATCTGCCAGGAATTGAATGGGGATATCGATGCATGTATGGGTACCTTAATGGTTTCAATAAAACAATCAATTGTAAGAAGTTAGGTAGTTAGGGATCTAGTGGCATTATAATCAGTTGCCCTCCAGCTCCACAGCGGGGACTGAGTTTTTTTTTTTTTTTTAAACATATTTTATTTGGATTTTTCAGGAATTTACATGACAAAGCAAATAGCAGGTGTTAACATGTTTCCTGGAGCGTAAGAAATCTGAGGCACCAGGTTATAGCCCAACATGGGTGATATGACATACAAGATATTAAAAGGGTGCGTGATATTTGTCCATATGTCACATGAGGTTGCCCCCAAACCGGGGCAACAAAACAAAAGAACATTTTAACTTCCCCTCCCTAACCCACCCCTGTTGGTCAATCCTTTCCCAAGTGATTTGCTGTTAGGACGAATTTTTACTAGAATCTCCTATTTCTGCAATTTCCAGCATGGAGCATGGTAAATGCCTTTAATTTGTAATTTCCAGTCTGCCCAAGGTGCCTTGTAGTTGAGCAGTGCAGTACCAGCCAGTATATTTGAAATGTTCCATGAGTTTATTTTTTTCCGCTGTTGTGAAGGTAGCCAGAATGAAAGGCTTCCAAGTTTTAAAGAGGTGCTTAGTCCGTTTCTCTTTATAGGCTAGGGCGTCCAGCCTGTCCAGGTTGAACAAATGTGTTAGTTCTTCCTTGACATCCCAGATGGAGGGATGTGTTGCATGGATCCATTTGTTGAAGATTACTTTTCTGGATGCGATAATGACCAAGTGTGGAAAAGGGCCCACACCCTTGGCTGTGCTTTCCGCCCCATCTCGTGTCTCAGGGGTCTCATGGAAATTAAATAGCAATAGTGCTGGGTCCAATTGCAATTTTTGTTTGCACAATTTATAGATGTAATCTAGGACTTTTAGCCAGAATAATCTAATATGTGGGCACGACCATACACAATGTAATATATCTGCATTTGGAAATTGGCATTTGGGGCATTTTGGTGAGTAGTATGGGGGGGGGGGGGGGTCTGGTATATTTAATTTTGAAAGCATATTTTGCTCTGTGAATAAACTTGAGGTGCGATTCCCTCCATTTTTCCCCTATCATTAATTTTCTAAAAGTTCCCAGTCCTGATATTATTTTGGATGGTATGCTTGGGTCTAATAAGTCTTTGCTCCATGATTGGAAAGAAAGGCATGTCTTCGAGGGGCTATCCTGAGTCTGTAGGGAGGATTGAAGTTGGGATAGGGATACCCTTGTTAGATGCGGGCGATGAAGGTGTCAAATGTATTTATATGTGTTAAGCTAGATAGGTCTTTCAGCTTGCTGGCTATGTGGGCTCTCATCTGTCCGAAGTACAGAAAGTGGTGAGGAGGGAGGGAGAATTTTGCTCTGGTTTCAGAGAAGGACAATATTTTATTTTCTCTTAGGTGTATGAGTTGGCCTAGTTTTACTAGTCCTTTCTTTTCCCAGTCCAAGAAACCCCTATGTGTCAGGCTGGGAGGGAAGCCAGGGTTGCCCCAAAAGGGCATGTACTTTGTAATCTGGTAAGGTATTTTAAATCTTTTGCAGATTTCTTTCCATGTAATTATTGTGTCTCGCATCGTTTCGCTGTATCTGAGGCATAGGGGCAAAGATGTGATTTTGCTGTGTAAAAGGCCCGATAGGGTCCATGGTTCAGCATATGCTGCTTCTAAAGTGTGATTTGAAAAGATGCTTGAGCCGTTGATCCAGTCTCTAATATGTCTGGTCATGCACGCCAGGTTGTAGCGTCTAATATCGGGTAAATTCAACCCTCCCTTTTCTTTGGGCATCTGGAGTTTACTAAGGGCAATCCTGTGTTTTCCTTTCCCCCACAAGAAGTGCGCAAAGGCCCTGTTTAGTTCTTTGATATCTGTGTGTTTCATGAGGATTGGTAGGGTTTGGAGTGGGTATAGAAGCCTGCCAAAACTGACAGATTTGAGTAGTGCTGCTCTGCCCACTAAGTTGATTGGCAGAGAAGCCCAACTCGACAATTGGCGTTTTATTTTGGCTATCAAAGGTGTGTAGTTAAGTGTGTATAGCTTGTCTGGGTGTCTACTAAAGTTCAGTCCTAGGTATTTAACTTGTGAGCATATTTTTATGGGATAAGTGGATTGTGGGGGGATCAGAGCCTGTTTAGATAGGAACATGATTTCGCACTTTGATACATTTGCTTTAAACCCACTCTCTTTTCCCACCTCTTCCAATAGGTTAAAAACTGTTTGTAATTGGTTTGCGGGGTCAGATAGGAAGATCATGGCATCGTCAGCAAATAATGCTTGGGTCAGTGTAGTGTCTCCTATGCGAATGCCTTCTATGTGTGTTTCCAGTACTCGGGTCAGTGGATCCAGCGCTAAGTTGAAGAGGAGGGGGGACAGGGGGCAGCCCTGCCTTGTTCCCTTTTCTAACTTAAACCTTGGGGAGAGAAATCCTGGTGTATAAATTTGGGCGCAAGGGTCAGTCTGTGTAGCTTTGACTAGGTTGCGGAAAGGGCCTGTGATATTTAGCTTGTCCATTACTCTGTCTAGCCAATCCCATTGCACGTTGTCGAAAGCTTTTTCCGCGTCAATTAATAGGACAGCATAGTTTTTGCATGTGGCGGGGTATGCTTTTACATAGTCTTGGGCTATTAATAGTTTGCGTACATTTGAGACCGCTGATCTCTGTCTGATGAAGCCTGCTTGGTGGGGGCTCACTAGTTTAGGCATCAGCTCTGCCAGGCGGTCTGCCATTATTTTAGATAGAAGCTTGAGATCCTGGTTTATGAGCGATATAGGTCTATATGAGCTGGGTAGCAGGGGGTCCTTACCTGGTTTTAATAATATTTTAATGTATGCTATGTTTGCCGAGTTAGGGTATTTGCCTTTTTTTAGGATATAATTAAAGAGGGATGTGAGTATCGGAGCAAGGTCGATTTTAAGTAGTTTATAGAATTCCGGGGTTAATCCGTCTGGTCCGGGGGCCTTGTTATTTGCTAAATGTTTAATAGTAGAAGTGACCTCGGCTTCAGTTATTTCCGCATTAAGAAAAGTAAGGTCGTCTTCGCTAAGCGTAGGCAATTTAATGTTTCTCAGCAGGTCTTGGTCTCGCACGGGGATCGTTTGAGTTTTTTGGTTATGGTACAGGGACTCGTAGAAGACTTTAAATGTGTTATTTATTTTGCGTGGGTCATGGGTGATTTGGTCTGGATTAATATATATGCTAGATATTACGGAATTTGTGTGGGGGGGTCTCGCTAATCTGGACAGTAGAGTGCCCATTTTGTTGCCAAATTTATGATAGTACAAGTCTTTGTAGGTTTTAAGGTATTTATCTCTAGTTTTTAAGCATTGATCAGCCAGGCCCTTAGCTCGTAGCCAAGCTAGCTTATTTTCTAAGGATGGCCTATCCAGGAAATGTTTATGCGCTGCACGTAGGGTATCTACTGACTCCAAGTACTGTGCATTTGAGTGCTTCCTTTTCCCTGCTACATAGCTGATTATTCTTCCCCTAAGGACCGGTTTGGCCGCTTCCCAGAATAGAAAGACATTACCCCTATGCTCTTTGTTTGTTTCCTTGTATTCCCACCACCATTGCTGGAGTAGAGCTGCGAACCCTTCATCCTGATATAAGTAGTTTGGAAATCTCCAGAGAATATCAGAGCCTTTCGGCATTTTAGGGAGTACTGATAATTGTACAGGGGCGTGATCTGAGATTAAGAGGTCGAGAATTTCCGCGGATTCAATCTGTTGCATTAGAAGGGGCGAGGTGAAAAAATAGTCTAATCGAGACCAGGAGTTATGGGGGTTTGAGTAGAAAGTGTATTGGGATTCATCAGGATGGAGGGTCCTCCAGCTATCACATAGACCGGCTTCATTTGCATAATCTACCAGCAGTTTTGATTTGTTTCTAGTTGAGGGGCTGATTAAGGAAGACCCAGATCTGTCCTCTTTAGTATGCATTAGTGAATTAAAGTCCCCCCCTTGTATGAACTTAGCTGTATTGGCTGATAGTGTAGTAGCAAGGAGAGATCTAAAAAAACCCTATCTTCATCTGTTGGGGCGTACACACTCATAATCTCATATTCTTCGCAGTGAACCCGCAGTCGGATCTTTACCCATCTCCCTTTATCATCGTTGCTATATTCTATCATTTCCCCCGGGAAATTTTTATGAATTAGGATTAGCACCCCTGATTTCCTCTCTTGGGATGGAGAGCCATAGACCTGTCCAACCCATGACTTTTTCATATAGGTGAATTGTTCTTTGGTTAGGTGGGTTTCCTGTAATAAGGCTATGTCAGTGTGAATTTTTTTTAGGTGTCTCAGGACCACTGAGGGCTTACCTGGGGATCTAAGTCCCTTCACATTCCAACTAGTAATTTTGAAAGACATCTTAACCGGGGTCTAAGAGTCCGACTGCGAGTTTCACATCCCATAAAACATCAAATATTAGGCAATAGAAAGGATTGACCAACTGTAGCCCTCCCCCCTTCCCCCCTGAACAGTGAAATCGTGGCTGGAAATCAGATGCATATATAATTATATTGAGTTGGAAGCATTCCAGCAAGCCACGGACGGAGTCGTGGAACATGTCGTGCTGGAAATGTTCATGTAGCATCAGGTCTCCATGAATTTGAAAAGCTTTTAAAAGAAACAAAAAAAAACAAAACCGAAAACCAAACCATGGGAAATGAGGCTTCACTTCTTCCCTGGAAGCAGTTAGTTCTATAGTAGCTCCAAGACCTGGCCTCCTTATATACAGCCTTTGTAAGTAAGTTTTAAACAGTGTTCCTGCGTGCTGTGTGAGTTTCAAAGTTAAGAGATGGTAAAAGTTTTCCAGCACCGTGGATTATTACTAGTGCAACAGTGCCCCCTAGTGGTTCTGAGGATGTTTCCAAAGAAATACACAATAAAGTCATGGGCCCGTAGACAATACTCCCCTCCCAACCCCTTAACTTGAACTAGACATAAATGACAAACAAATAAAACTCCAGAGCTGGCATTTTAAAGGCCGTGGCCAATTTTATTTGGTAACCAATAAATATGATAACTTAAAATAAATAAATTGAGGTCGATAAACCCACTTTATTAAACATTGTATAAACACTCTTTATTCATATCGAACTACCACAGTTCCGATATGCTCTTCTTTAATCACCAAGAAATACGACCCCAATACTTGTCCTCGAAGTTCTCAAATAAACTTGCCCACGACGAAATCTTTTAAAGAAGGGAAGGGTGGGTGGGGAGCTCACCTATGCCACAGGGGTGACAGGCAGCTAGCTGGGTAAAACGGACCTCCTTATATATACCTAACTCCTCTCTGATTGGTCGGCCTAATCTTCTTTAGGGCCTAGCAACACCTGGCTAAGCACATACACCTGCACTGCCGACCAATCAGAGACTCATTCTGTTCCCCGCAGTGCAGTGTTCAGGCAACCAATCAGCATCCAGCTCACCTCAGAGAGAGGGAAACTTGAGCTGGATGCTGAGGCAAAATTCCTTGTAGGCCTAATAATTTACCTCAACACCTAACTAATGGAGATTGCCACAGGCCCATGTGTGGCCTCCCTGATTGTTTGGCCCCTGTCATGGGCCCGTAGACAATACTCCCCTCCCAACCCCTTAACTTGAACTAGACATAAATGACAAACAAATAAAACTCCAGAGCTGGCATTTTAAAGGCCGTGGCCAATTTTATTTGGTAACCAATAAATATGATAACTTAAAATAAATAAATTGAGGTCGATAAACCCACTTTATTAAACATTGTATAAACACTCTTTATTCATATCGAACTACCACAGTTCCGATATGCTCTTCTTTAATCACCAAGAAATACGACCCCAAACGCCAGGCACCTAGCCTGGCACCTACCCCACGACCATCTCAATGCAGCTCTGAAGACCCAAATTAAAAATGTCCAAACCTATCTCACTCAGATGCACACCATCCTGTCTATACAGACCAGGAAGGCCACCTTCTAGATCAATATGCCTGTATGAAAACATTCCTAACTGCCGCAAGCACTTGGACAACTGATGATTTAGCTTCTTCCGGATCTTTTCACAGTGGGTTAAGCCAGAAGGCGCCAACCATAACAACCTGGGTACTATTTCTGAAAAAATAATCTTTGTGTGCTTGGAAAAAGCCCGAAAATTACACAAATCATCTCTAACATTGAAAAATAGCTCCAAAGATTTCATCTTCCCAATGTCATTACCCCCAAGGTGTACAACTAAAATATCTGGAACAGGAAAAAACTTAAGTAACCTGAATAGCTCAGCCTTTAGCTGTGGCCATAGCATCCCCCTACAACCATACCAATAAATGGCATACTTGCTTGTGTCCAAATCCAAATTTGACTTGTAGGGACGATTACATGCTCTTTGATGGGCCCAAAAAACAAAAGAATGCCCAACGATCCATATCACAGATTTTTTACCTGTAAAAACAAGAAAATTAATCAAACACGCACATACAGTTTATATGCTGACGAACTCCAACGACCCATCTTTTTAATAACACCTTCCTCCAGACCTAACTTAGCTGCCTCTGTAGCAGCCCCTATTCGGAATGAATGTGCAGTAATTTTTTGATGACCATAACCCGCTTTCAAGACACAACGTTGCAACACTACGTTGAATTGAAAACAAGTAAGAGGGGAACCCAATTGATGTTGCAGTAAAACTCCCTTGCCTACACCCCTGACTGCTATAAAATTATCAAAATTACTGAGTGGACAAAGTTTATTACCAGGCCAAGCCCTTAATTCCACCTCACTTCCCTTACCCTCTTGGTCAGTTTTTGAAAATGTTAGACGCATATTCAGTTTTCCACCGGATCTACTAACATCCTCAAATCTCAAACCCGAAGCGTTGGCCTTACTCTGAGAAATCAGCTCAGAAATACGGAAAGCTGCAAAAAACATAATAGAAAATGCACAACGAAAAAGACATATTTCAAAGTGAGACTCGCAGACAAACGCAGTTGCATCCCATAGAGCTGATAAAATCTCAAGCGTAATTGGGCTTCTACTATCTGGAACATGGGACTGTCTCCTATAACCCTTAAGAAATTGCTGAACCGAAAAATATGACTTACAATGTGGCAGATTGCGCAATTTAAAGAAAAAAGAAATGCCCGCTAAAGACTTTGAGATGTGAGAATGCGAGTAACCCTTGTTTACCTTACTTATCATGAATTTCAACACCAAATTCTCTGAAATAGTCCATGCATTAACACCTAAATTTTTAGTAAAATTACTCCACTCCCTCCATGAGCTGGAATAAGCCTGCCAGGTGGCTTTTGACAAAGATTGTTGTATTATGCACTGAACTAATTCCATATCATGTTCCACATAAATGCAGGAATTTCTTCCCCCACTGGGTGCGCCTGTGGAGCCAGAAGCCGAAATCTCCCCATCTGCAATCGTGATAGAGAATCAGCAATGTCATTTCTAAAGCCCGGAACGTGCTGTGCCTTAATCCATATATTAAATTTTAAAGCATAAAGCACTAATACTCTTAGCAATTTTACTACTAGAGGCGACTTTGAAGTTAAACAATTTAAAGCATATACTGTACCTTTATTATCTGAGTGAATGATTATTCGCCTACCTTCGAAGCTCTTTCCCCATATGAATAATGCTGCTACTACTGGAAATAATTCGAGAAGCACCATGTTTTTCAATATTTCCGGCTGATGCCATGCTAAGGGCCATTTTTCAGAGAACCATCTGCCTGCCCAATAAGCGCCGCAGCCCACGCTGCCAGACGCATCAGTATAAAATTCAAGGTCAGTGTCATTCTTAAACTCTTTTTGCCATATAGATCTACCATTATATGAATTCAAAAATTCGGCCCACACCAGCAGATCAGCCTTCAAATTCTCTGTCATTCTGATATGAGAGTAAGGTGATTTTAGACCCGACATAGAAGCAAATAAACGACGTGAAAAAATTCTGCCCATGGGCATAATCCTAGTCGCAAATGTAAGGTTACCTAATAAGGACTGCATTTCTTTCAATAAAACTTTTTTGCGACGCAAAAACGCCGATATCGTGCTTTTTATTTTTTCCAATTTAGCATCTGGTAAACGAAATTCCATCCTCATCGTATCGATCACAATTCCAAGAAATTCTAAACTTGGGCAAGGGCATACAGTTTTTTCTTTTGCTAATGGGACCCCGAAATGTTCACAAACTACTGAAAAAATTACTAAAAGTTTTTTACAAATTTCTGAACCTGGTGGACCCATAAATAAGAAATCATCCAGATAATGAATCAAAGATGACTGATTAGCTAAAAATGAAACCACCCATTCTAAAAATGATGAAAAGCTTTCAAAGTAATTACATGAGAGTGCGCAGCCCATAGGCAGGCATCTATCGAAGTAATATTGACCTTTAAACTGAAAACCTAATGAATTAAATGAATCCGGGTGAATTGGAAGTAACCTAAACGCTGACTTTATATCGGCTTTTGCTAGTAATGCACCTTGCCCAAGTGGTCTGAGAATTTTCAAGGCATCTTCAAACGACGCATAAGACACTGACGCTAAGTCATCTGGAATATCATCATTTAAAGAATGACCTGCTGGGAATGAAAGGTGATGTATTAACCTATATGTGCCCGCCTCTTTCTTAGGAACAATACCTAACGGTGAGAGCCTAAAGTTATCAAAAGGCGGACTAATGAAAGGGCCTGACACTCTTCCTTCTTGCAACTCTTTTTCAATTTTATCCTGTACAACATCCTCTAATAAAGCAACTGACTTTAAATTGTTTACCCAGCTACAGCCGCTCCCTTTAAAAATTGGCAAGCGAAAACCAGATTTAAAACCTTCAATTATTAATCGAGCTCTCACCCTGTCTGGAAACAGTTGCAGCCATGGCAACATGTTTTCCAGGGTCACTGGTGTGACCGCCTTTGAGAAAAAGCTCCTTTGCGTTGGGGTTGCTAGCATTCGCCTTTTTAAAGCACCGGACGATAGGATGTGATCCACTGCAGAAACCGCATTCATGTCTATATTTGCAGGTTCCTGGCCACTTACACTGCGCGTCGTTAAAGGCGTAACACACCCCTTTTTTGTAATTTGTGCTAGAATTGTGGCTGGACTGCTTGAAACCCGACACCTTTTGTGGCATCATCAGTTCCAACCACAATCCCACATCTTTAGAGCTCCATTTCATGCTCGGGTACACTGACAGTCGCTGACGAAAGGCTTCGTCATATTGATACCAAGCCAGGCCGCCAAAGGATCTGTATGCCTCCAAAATAGAATCCAAATATCTAAACATTAGAGGACATTGTTCAGGGTGCTTTTCCCCTAAAACACTGGCGTATACACAAAAGGCTTGAAGCCAATTGTTAAATGACCTTGATACATGTTTCTTCCTGTCCTCTTCTTTTTCATCCTTATCTTTTTTAACAGAATCTTTGGCGGCCGGCAGCAGCGTCAATAACTCAACAAACTCTCCCTTCCAAATCTTTTCTTTTAAATTAGCAGGGAGGTGAAAACCAAGTGGCGAAATGTCACAAGCCATATTTTCTTTGTAGCTGCTTTCAGCCACCCCAGGTCTATTAATTGGGATGCAGGTACTAGCAGCAGCCTCTGGGAGGGGAGCAGAAACCACATTAGATGTAACAGCAGAGGGGGGCACTAAATCAGTATCAACAACCCTATTGCTACCCCAAACTGAGCTTGCATTAGCTACATCTGTCCTCTGTATCCCAGCCTGCTGTAGAGCTTGCACCAACAGTTGAATAAATGGTGAGATAACATCATACTCACCGACCACTGGAATGTGCTGAGCAGGGGCATGAGGCTGCCCAAGGACTGTCGCTTCGGCAGGAGCACCGGCATGAGACCATGCAGCACCCGCAGCAGCAGAAGGGCGATGGGCTTGTGATTGCCCTGAACTAGAGCCGAAAGCTGCTGCTGCAGGCCTGCGCACGTCCCCACCACCAGGCTCACTGCGCCCATCCGGAAGCGCCGGCTGCGCTGGATCCCCGCTGGACAAGGAGCGGCGCCAATCCTGGAGTCCGCTGGTCACAGGTCCTGGTGTCGCAAAAGAAGCTGATCCGCTGGATACAAGAGGCCCCGCCCGGGCCGTGGGAGCTGGAGAGGGGAGAGAAAAACAGGGGGAAAGATCAGCGGCCCGACTGGCCGCTGCCATAGAGGAGGCCCCAAGCCACTCCGCTGACGTCACACCGAGGGGCGGACCACCGCGAACATCCAGGGGCGCCGCGACCCGGTTGGTCGGCGCATGGCCTGCATTCTGTAACCCCGCCTCTACATTCCGATCGCTGGCCGGAACAAGCGCCATCATCTGATTGGTCGGCGGTATGAGGGAAGCCGCCGGCCACGCCCCTTCTGCCGCTGCATTGGCCACAAACACCGCTGGCACTGGATTGGTCGGCGCCGCCGGCATCAAAGATAACTCCGCCTCCGCTGCAATTTCATTGGCCGGATTGGAACCAGCCACCGCCGCCGCACTTCTGGCGCCCGATCCCTTCTTCTTGGCGGCCTTGGATTTGCTGGAACTCCTGCCGGACACCGATGGTGTAGCGCTTCTGCCCTGAACATCCGGACGATGCGACCTCCGCTGCTGGGAACTGCCGCTGGCTTCGTCCGGCGAATAGGATCTCGTGGCTGTCCTCTTCCTCTTCTCCCGACTAGCAGAACTTGCTTCGCCGCTGCCGCTCGCTTCTTGATCCCGCCGAGCTCTTTCTTCCTCCGCCATCTGAAGGCATCGAGCCAGGATTGCCTCTCCACCAGGTTCTTCAGCCCGCAAGGCTAACTGCCGCAACACCTCCATAATGGCAAGGTAAGCGCTGTATCACAAGCTCTAGTACTACAGCTCAGAGCTCACCTATGCCACAGGGGTGACAGGCAGCTAGCTGGGTAAAACGGACCTCCTTATATATACCTAACTCCTCTCTGATTGGTCGGCCTAATCTTCTTTAGGGCCTAGCAACACCTGGCTAAGCACATACACCTGCACTGCCGACCAATCAGAGACTCATTCTGTTCCCCGCAGTGCAGTGTTCAGGCAACCAATCAGCATCCAGCTCACCTCAGAGAGAGGGAAACTTGAGCTGGATGCTGAGGCAAAATTCCTTGTAGGCCTAATAATTTACCTCAACACCTAACTAATGGAGATTGCCACAGGCCCATGTGTGGCCTCCCTGATTGTTTGGCCCCTGTCATTCTGGATGGTTCTGTGGTGGAGGAAAATTCTTGTTTTTTAGGAATTTTAAAGCTTCCTTTGCTGATGTGAAGGTGTGCAATTCTTCATCTCCGTCTGTAATCTTTAGTGTAGCAGGGTATTGTAAAGAGAATTTTATTTTCTTCTGGATGCATAAGGCACACGCAGGGTTGAAGGCCTGTCTTTGTCTAGAGACCTCTGCAGAGTAGTCATTAAATAGCCTGATGGTGTTGCCCTGAAAATCAAGGGGGCCCTCCATTGCCCTGTATGCCCTCATTATAGCAGTTTTATCTGCAAAATCAAGGTAGCGGGTCATTACCATTCTAGAGGGTTTCTTGTCATCTGGGTTGCGGGGGGGCCCGACTCTGTGGGATCGTTCCACTTTGTACCCTTTCTTTAGGCCTAACAGTTTGGGTAGTGTCGCAGCAGAAAAATCATGGAGGGCTTGCATTTGCATAGATTCTGGGAGGCCTACAATTCTGATATTGTTACGTCTAGATCGGTTTTCTAGATCCTGCAGTTTAGAGTACATTTGCTTATTGTCATCCAGGAGGAATTGTACCTTGCTCTCTCTCTGCTGTTCTCTATCTTCCAGCTTTTGTATGCGGTCTTCTGCATGTGTAAATCTGGATTCGTGCTTTTGCAGCTGCCTGTGAATGTCCCTCATGGACCTGTCCAGGGCGGCCTGTATTGCAGCATGTAACTCAGGCTTAAGCGTTGCTACTACCTCTGCGGCTATTCTTTTGTAGTCGACTGTGGACATCTGCTCACCTGCTCCCTGGAGATCGGCTGCAGAGTCCCAGCCGTCACGTTGTTGACTGTTCTCCCACTCTGGGGACTGACTGCCGGCATTGGAGTTCTGCGGGGAGGCGTCAGGCGCCATCTTGCCTTCCTCTCCTTCCTCGCCCTCCTTGCTTCTCTTGCGGCCCGACCGCATTACATAGCGGTCCATGTTCGGTGCCGGGGGGAGCGCTGATTACACTGGGGGATATCCGCAGCTTGCACGAGTGAGTGGGGGCACTTTAGAAGCTGTTGCGGCTGATAATAGTCAGCGCGGTCTGCGGAGCTCTTCTCCCCTCCTGCTTACATCCAGGTGCCGGAACCGGAAGTGGGACTGAGTTTTAATATGGAAAGTGATGGATTGGAGACATCTTTTTCTTTGTTTTCTTCGTGCAAGAAACCAGACTTTTACCCAATTTATTCTTAACTTTACTGTGGACACATTTGTTAAGATGGCATGGTGACCAATTACAGGTGGAGAAATTAGAATATCACAGAAAAGTCCATTTATTTCAGTAATTCAACTTAAAAGGTGAAACTACTAATATATGAAATAGACTCATTCCATGCAAAGCAAAATATTTCAAGCATTTATTGGCTATGATTTTGATGATTATGGCTCACAGCTTATGAGAATCCCAAAATCAAAATCTCAGAATATTGTGGAAAGGATCAATATTCTCAGGTTAAAGTGTCAGAATCTAATCAGCTAATTCATCCAAAACACCTGCAAAGGGTTCCTATTTCATATATTAGTGTCACCTTCTAAGTCGAATTACTTACATACTATAAATCGACTTTTACACAATATTCTAATTTTGTTTCGCGTTCCACCTATACTTCTTTGTTAAACATTCAGCATCCCCATTGGAATTTCTTTTTCTAAAGCTGTAAACAAGCAACAGATGACTTTTTTATCATCTCATTAAAAGTCAGTGAATGACATCTTTCAGAATCATCCCCTGGGGTCATTTCTACCTCTATAAAGAACACAGACATATGTATTTAAGCAGTCGGTCTTTGTGTAATACATCAGTTCATCATAGAGACAGAACTCCAGGTAAACAAGACATTTCCTACTCAATGTCTCTGTCAACTATGTTTATTTTATTGGTGTTTTATTTTCAGTTATAGTTTATCATGTCTTATCTTGAGAATTCCTACTTTTTTTAGTTTGCCAACAAAACCCAAACAAAACAGACTGGTATCTCTACAGTCCAAATGTGACTTTTGCCACTCATTTCACCCATCTGTCCACACATTTCTCTCATGCTTCCCATTTCTGCCAGTCCCTTCACTGGTTGCCAGGTTCCCAGAGAGTCTAATTCAAAATTCTAACCTTCTTATAAAGTCCTCCACCATCTACATACATCTCATTAACTTCCAGATACCACCCCAACTACGACCTCTACTCTGCCCATGAAATACACCTATCAACAGAACTGGTCACCTCTTTATACATCTGCATAGAAGACTTCTCACAAGCTTCTAACTTCCTCTGGAAATGTGTTCTACATAATGCACAAATTATTTCAACCATCTGGCAAAATTCTTCAACTCAACTCTTTTAAACAGTTTGTAATTTTACCTAGTAAGCAGTGACAGTACTACAATTCATGGGGCCCCTCAGCAAAGCTTAGTTGCCCCCCCTTATGTTCACACCCCTTCCCTTGTGTCCTATTGGTGACCTTCACAGCTGGGAGACCAACTCACAGCAAGTGTGGCCATCATTATTTTCCTGCCCATAACAAGTGTATCCACAAAAACTCCTGATCTGAAGTAAAGTCCCCTGTATTGGAGGAAGGGATGGTTAGTAGTTGCCCCCCCCCCCCCCCCTCCATAGCTCTGGGCACCCCTGTGATCTCCTATAGTTATGCCCCTGCTAGTAAGTCATGGAATTCTGCCCCACTTGTGGCTCCTCACCATCATCACTTTTTGGCAACTTGAGAAAGGCCATTCAGGCCGAAACAGCAGGCTGTCCCTGCCTGTCATTTTTTATTATGCAATAAAGGTTTAAGAGCTGAAGAAATACATATCCAGTGTGGTGCCGATCCTTTTGGGACTATTTCACTATTGACCCTGAGGTACAAGGGTGAGGGTCTTGGCAGTTGGCACACACTCTCAAATCTTTGAGCGTGGACTGGGTGTTCCTGGATACATGCTTGCATCATCTAGTTATAGTTTACTTGCATCATCATACTGTGTTTGTAACTTATTGCCTCTTAGATTGTGAGCTCATAAAGGCAACCCTACATGTCTTTCTTGGGATTGCAGTAAATGTTCTGAGACGAGTCTGTGTGTATGCAATCTATGCATGTATGTATCTGTATTAGGGATGACTGAGAATATCTCTGACAGTCTTGCAAACATTTTCTAGACTTTCGGGTGGTACTGTGTATTTCCGACAAAGCTTATTTGAGAATTCCATTAAAGTCAGTAGGCAGAATTTCAAGGGTGAATGCAAAGCCCCTGTACTTGTTAGAACCAGTTTATTTTCTAGGCGTGTGAAGGTAAACAATGGCAACAAGGAAACAACTTCCAGAAGACCTTTTGCCAAATCACCGGGCCTTTCTCGAGAGAAACTTCGGTAAGCAAGAAAAGGTCCGATTTGCTGTGAGATAGAACTTACAAATTTCACTCACTTATCCCTTATCTGCATTAAGTATTTTCTGTGTATGTATCAACAACATTAACATTATGTATTTACTTATGTTGACCATCCCTCATAAGCTTAGCCTCCATTTATCTTCTTTATTTAAGGGAAGAGTCGCCAAAATATACAAATGCAAAATTTTACAAATGCCAACCCTTCAGTGTTTATCCTTACCTTTAGTGTTATTACAGATTTAAATTATCTCTATGGAGGGATATCTCTAACTGGCTACCTGCTGATTATCCTCTTCAACAGCACAGTGTTGTCTACAATATTTGTAAACCAGAACCTTCATGAGCCTATGTATATTTTTATAGCATCCCTCTGTGCCAATGGCCTTTATGGCAGTACCTCCTTCTTTCCAGGCCTCCTTGTGAACCTCTTTTCCAAAACACAACTCATCAGCTACCCAGCCTGTATGGTACAGATTTTTTGCATGTATTCTTATGGGTCGTTTGAGATGTCCATGCTAACCGTAATGGCGTATGACCGTTATGTGTGTATCTGCAACCCTCTGAGATATTTCACCATCATGACACCTACCAAAGCCTTCAGTTGGATAATTGTTGCCCTGGTAGACTCTATTATTACAACTTTTGTTCTTGTCATTCTTACAGTTCGTCTTCCCCTTTGTGACAATGTCATACTGAAAATCTACTGCGATAATTGGTCAGTGGTGAGACTGTCCTGCATTGATACCACAGTGAACAATCTGTATGGTTTCTACATAGCTGTAGAGACCTTGTTGGTAAAGCCTTTCTTGATTATGTTATCTTACGTTCCAATTCTAAAGGTGTGCGCTAAATCAAAGGACGCTCGGGCCAAAGCACTGCAGACCTGCACCTCTCAGCTTATATCCCTGGTCATTTTTGCTGCCAATGTTCTATTTGAGATTCTCTTGTATCGGTTTGGACCTACCGAGGTGCCTTATGCAATTAGAGTGACCTCATCAGTACTATTCCTGGTGGTGGCACCGCTTACAAACCCACTTCTTTATGGAATGAAGATGAACGCTATAAAAGAGAAGATCATGCAGTGGTTTTATTGGAAGAACATGGAAGCATCCACAAAAGGAAATTAAAAAAAACCATTATAAATTAGTTAATACAAAACTAGTGTTTCCAAAACATCTGCATAATACATACTAGCATGCATAATAGCTCATTTTTACATGTGAGTGTACATATTTGGGTTTAAACTATCTTAAAGGCAACCTTAACTGTGGGGGAAAAAATTTTACTTACCTGGGTCTTTCCCAAGCCTCCTGCAGCCGTCCTGTGCCCGCGCCGGTCTTTCAGTGCCCTTTGGTCTCCCTCCACGGCTAAGTTTCGTTTTCGGACGACTTCCAGTCGTCCTCCGGCAAAGTGTCCTCTTCTTCCGCATTCCCCGTCGTAAAGAGCCGTAAAGCGCGTCCTCATGACGCAAGATGCGTCATGCGGACGCGCTTTACGGCTCTTTACGAATCAGCCGAAAACGAAACTTAGCCGTGGAGGGAGACCGGAGGGTACCGGAGGGTACCGGAGGGCACCGAAGGACCGGCGCGGGCACAGGACGGCTGCAGGAGGCTTGGGAAAGCCCCTGGTAAGTGATTTTTTTTTTCCCCCACAGTTAAGGTTCCCTTTAAAGATACACTGAAGCGAGGATAAATCTCGCTTCAGTGCTTATATATAGCAGGGGCATGAGTGCCCCTGCTAAAACGCCGCTATCCCACAGCTAAACGGGGGTCCCTTCACCCCCCACACCTGCAAAATCAACGACCAACTTGGTCGCATATTTTGCTGCTGATGTAGGCAGGGCTAACGGCTGCAGCCCTGCCTCCAGTCGCGTCTATCAGCGGCGCATCGCCGCCTCTCCCCACCCCTCTCAGCGAAGGAAGACTGAGAGGGGCAGGGGAGAGGCGGAGATACGTGCTGACAGACGCGCGTGAGGCAGGGCTGCGGCGGCTAGCCCTGCCTCTATGCGGAAGAGGGGATGCGCTGCACGGACGGGGATTTGGGGGTGAAGGGACCCCCGTTTAGCCGCGGGATAGCGGCGTTTTAGCAGGGGCACTCATGCCCCTGCTATATATAAGAGCTGAAGCGAGATTTATTCTCGCTTCAGACTCTCTTTAAAGAATACCCTTGTTATAATCAAAGTGTCCCCTTTTACTTACATGGGGCTTCGTTCAGCCCCAATAGTCTTGTAGGTCCCTCGCTGTCCTTCCACTCCTCTTCCTGAATCTGCTGTGTGGCCCAGTAAAGTCTGTGACTTAGCTAATCTAACTTACCAATTTGAATGAACTGTGCACTCCCGGCAACAGGAGCTCAATCAAGGAAATGCACTGCCAGGTCAGTGCATGCACAGTAGTGCATGACTTAACTAAGTTGGGAACTTTATTAGGCCTCACAGAAGACTGAGGAAGAGGACCAGGAGGACAGTGAGAGACCTGCAAGACTATGGAAGAAGCCCAAGATAAGTAAAAGGGAACATTTTGATTACAGTTTGGGTACCCTTTAAATTAGGACTTTTATCAATAATTGAATATATTTGCATTATCAATTTACCATGTTTTTTATGTATGTTTTTAATGTATGGACAGTATAAACTTTCACACTGTACTTACATCAACAGTATCATTTCTAGAGATACCTGCTTCATTAATGTGCTTTCAGAATGCCTCCACTGCTTCAGCAGGTGCAGACCTAACACTTGCATAGTGCTATTCTCCTGTCGGACTCAAAACACTTGAGGCCTGCAGCTGCCAACAAGGGCACACTCAGAAGGCCACCCTGGAGCATTAGAGAGTCTTGCCTGAGGACTCCTAACTGAAAAGGTTCTGCTCGAGCCAAGATTCAAGCCATGGATTCCTGTGTCAAAGAAGTAGCTGCAGAAAGACTACTCATATCTCCATGGGAAACAGTACATTCGGGCGCATGAGGCAAGTGGACAAAAAGGGCGCCGCCGCCATTCACTCCCATAATAAATATTGTTTAATGGGCACCGGAGAAAAATAACGTTTTACAAGCGGCGCCCGGAGACTTTTACTGTTTTATAATTGCTTCTCATGATTACACATTATTTAATGATTTATAATTTTTTAAACGAAAAACAGTACAATCTTTTTTAAAACATTATTTTTAAACGAAAAACAGCACAATATTTTTTTAAACATTATTAATGCTTATCACAGGGGGGTCTTAGGTTTAGGCACCACCAGGGGGGTCTTAGGTTTAGGCACCACCAGGGGGGTCTTAGGGTTAGGCACCACCAGGGGGGTCTTAGGGTTAGGCACCACCAGGGTGGTCTTAGGTTTAGGCACCATCAGGGGGGTCTTAGGTTTAGGCACCAACAGGGGGGTCTAGGGGTTAGGGGTAGGTACAGGGAGGGTTCTGTGTGAGAGTAGGGTTAGGTATAGCTTTAGTGAAATTCGTATTAATCTTTTATAAAACGTTATTATACATTTCACTTTTTAAACAGGGAAGATTACAGTTTTTACAATTCCTGATTTCATACACATTATTTAATGATTTATAACTTTATAAAACATTATTTTTAAACGAAATATAGCACAATTTTTTTTAAAACGCTATTCATGCTTATTGTTTAAAACCCTGCGCCCTTTTTTCCCAGCGCCCTTTTTTAACGTACGCATCTCAATCACCCACCCACCACCTGGTGGTGCCAGGACATCCTTCCACCAGGCAGCAATACTAGTATGTACAAGAGCCCGCTGCACTCCATAGGTAGATATAATACAGATACCTGGCACATCCAAAAGACAGGCACAGCAGCTGACACGTTTCAGACACTCAATCAAAATTATTTTAGGTATTTTCTTGCTTGCTGGGTGATTTAAAATGCATTTTATTTAAAAGTTGTGAAAATATCTCCTAGGAGAAAACTTGGAGCCCATATGCAATTAACTGTTTCTCCTGAGTTTTCTCCTAAGTGATATTTTAAAACTTCAATAAAATGCATTTTAAAGAGAATCTGTACTCTAATATTCATACACTAAAAAGCATACCATTCTATTCATTATGTTCTCCTGGGCCCCTCTGTGCTGTTTCTGCCACTCCCTGCTGCAATCCTGGCTTGTAATTGCCAGTTTTAGGCAGTGTTTACAAACAAACTAACCAGCTTGTGATAGGCTCACATAAACAGAGTGTGTGAGTCATACAGAGCTTGCAGGGGGCCTGCAGAGGGTGTGTATCGCTTCTATCCAATTACAAGCAGCCCTGCACATTCCACACATTCAAGCCTTAGCCCGACAGAGCCGACAGAGGAAAGGAGATAAGATTTATTACAGAGACAGTGCAATTAGGAAAGGCTGCAGTAAGCCAGAGCACATTAGAACAGGCATAGGAACTTATAGGATAGAAGAACTAAGGCTGAAAAATGTGTTACAGAGTCTCTTTAAATCACCAGCAAGCAAGAAAATATTTAAAATCATTTTGATAGTACTTTTCCACCTACTTTTTGGCATTTTTTTAATTGTAAAGTGCTGAAAAGTTATTCTAAGTAAAAGATGAAAAATCATCTCCAAAGAGAAAACGCAGGAGAAAAAGTTAATTGCATATGGACTATGGCCTTTAATGATTTATGACTAAAGACCATGGCCCATATGCAGAGATGGCCCAAACAGTTCGCCGGCGGACAATTCCCACCGAATTTCCGCTGGTCACGTTTTCGGCGAACTGCGAACATATGGCGTGTTCGACCCGCCTTCTATACATCTTCATGTAGCCAAACTTTGACTTCTTACCTCACAGTCAGCAGACACATGACAGCCAATCAGCTAGAGCCCCCTCCTGGACCCCCCACCCCACTATTAAAAAGCAGTTGTGGTGGCCATATTGGATTAATTCTCTGCTGGCTGCAGTGATAGTGAGAGCAGGGTCAGACTTGCTGCAGATAGGTAGGGAAAGCATTAGCTAGGCCTGTGTTCTTGTTCCTCACTTGCTGTGAAAGCACCTCAAACAGAGAGCTAGCACATATGTTTCCTGTATTTTGTTTTGTTTGCGACACTCCACAGCCCTCTGACACCCAGAGCTGTGTACACACTACTGTTGTTGCCTCATTAAGTTGCAGACATAGAACCACTCCAGTGCATTATTATATCACTGTATTCTGATAGTACTATTGCATTTCTCTGTGTGAGACACTCCACAGCCCACTGACACCCAGAACCGTGCACACTACAGATATTTTAACAGTCTATGGTGAAGAGGAAGGTTGTAGCAGACCTGCAGAGCTAGTACTCCAGGATACACCCAATAGTAGGAAGGTTCAAGGTGTGATGCCACTTGCTGCAAAACGTGTGCTCTGGGTACAGAAAAACAGATATACTAAAGCTTTGGTAGTAGATCGATTCCCCGCCACTCCGATGTAAGCAGTATAAAAAAGCTTTATTGTGTCGGCTTATATCTTCTAAAACATATAAAATGCTGCCAGCATGACACTAATTTCATACACCAAACAACTCCGTTCCTACTCACCAAAAGGCTGCAGGGCAATGTGGGGGTGGCGGCCCACCTGGCGATCGCTTCGCTAGAACAGCGTCTTCAGAGGCCGTGTGTTTTCTCCTTGGTGACATTTTCACAACTTGTCATAAAATGCCTTTTGCATCACCAGCAAGCAAGGAAATACTCAAAATAAAATTGATAGTACTTGTTCAACAACTTTTGGATAGTTTTTCAATTGTAAAATGCTGAAAATGTATTTTAGATCGAAAATGATCTTTTTGGAGATAGCTCAGGTGAAAAACTTTATTGCATATGGATCCATGTGCCTGAAAAGCATCAGCTGCTGTACCTGTCTTTTTGGATGTGCCAGTAAAATATCTGGATTATATCTACCTACTGTGTACACAGGGCTCTTGTACATATACTTATGTCAAAAGTAGCATTCTTAAAATCAAATTCTGTTTATCCACTGCTCTGTGTTTATCATGTAGTCTACATCCTGACCCTGCATTGCAAGCATTCCACTATAATCATAAAAACATCTTCTGTAATTATTTTTATCTTAATGAGCCTGGCTTTTTGGTACATAGCCAGGGAGAGGGAAGCTTGTTATCTGCCCTCCCTCATGCCTTCTCCTCACTGACTGGCTGAGGGCAGTTCAGTGTGACATGAGGCTGAGAAGGGAAATACATCTCACTCTTCTGCAGAAGCTGCTGAAATACGATCTATGTCATGCTCACATGTGTTTACAAAGCAAGCTAGATATGACAGTGCAGTTTTTACAGAGCTCAGTGAGGAGGAGGGCTGCCATCGCATACACCAGCCAGAGGAGAAAAACAGAATAAGGGAAGAAATTACATCAGGGTTGGCTTCAGTCAGAGGCAATAAATATAGAAAGTGGTTGGAACAGTTTTCTCTGTGTTTACTATATAACATTAACTGAAATCATAACATAGACAGTATAGTACATATGTTATGTAGACTTGATCTACTTATATATGTGTTGTCCCTGGGATACTAAGTATCTTCGTCCCTGTTGCTTTAACCAGTAAACTATATTTTTAGTCCACTCCACTTCAAAAACTATTTGTAGTTTTTGATGGCTTAGAGGGTGACTGAAGTGAGAGAGATATAGAGGCTACCATATGTATTGCCTTTTAAACAATACCAGTTGCCTGGAAGCCCTGCTGATCTATTTGGTTGCACTAGTGCCTGAATAATACCTGAAGCAAGCATGCAGCTAATCTTGTCAGATCTGTCAATAATGTCAGAAACATCTGGGGCTTGATTCACAAAACCGTGCTAACCTACTTAGCACGTCTAAAGTCTTTAGACGTGCTAACCAGGGTGCTAAGTCGGTTAGCACTGGATTTCTCAATCAGATCGCCCGCAAAGTTTTGCGCGCAAAGTTTTACGCGCGCAAAGTCTTATGCGCACGCTAAGTCCCATAGGCTTTAATGGGCACTTCGAGCGGAGCGCCCTGCGCTCTGTGCAGTACGCGCGTAAAATTGTAAAGTTTTGCGCACGAAAAGCTGGTTTAGACGTGCTAAGGGGGTTTTCACAGGCATGCTAACAGTTAGCACCGCTTTGTGAATCAAGCCCCTGATCTGCTGCATGCTTGTTCGCGGTCTATGGCTAAAAGTGTTAGAGGCAGAGGATCAGCAGGGCTGCCAGGCAACTAGTATTGCTTAAAAGGAAATAAATATGCAGCCTTCATATTCCTTTCTCTTCAGTTGCCCTTTAAATCTATATATATAAAATCGGATGTGTGTATGAGTGTGTGTGTGTGCGTGTGCGTGCGTGCGTGCGTGCGTGTGTGTGTGTGTGTGTGTGCGTGTGTGTGTGTGTGTGTGTGTGTGTGCGTGTGTGTGTGTATGTATGAGCCGCGATCACGCGAAAACGGCTTGACCGATTTGAACGAAACTTGGTACACAGATCCCTTACTACCTGGGATGATATGTTCTGGGGGTCTCGTGGCCCCCCTGCACACATGGGCGGAGCTACAAACAGCAAATCAGATTTCACCCATTCAAGTCAATGGAAAAAATGTAAAAGGCTGCCATTCTCACAGTAATCAAGCCAGAGTCCCCACACTTGGCACAGTTGGTCACTTGGTGACCGAGGTTACAAATCCAGGAAAAGTGGGCGGAGCATAAAACTGCCAATCAAATTTCAGCCGTTCATTTTAAATGGGAAAATGTAAACTGTAGCCATTCTTAGACTGTTAATCGCAGGGTTCTCAAACTTGCCACACTTGGTCACTGGGTGACTGGGATTAATATTCAAGAAAATGGGTGGAGCCTACAACAGCCAATCAAAATTCACCTATTGATTTTCAAGGGGAATATTTAAACTGCTGCTATTCTTACACTTTTAATGGCAGAGGCTTCAAACTTGCTACAGTCGGTCATTGGGTGACTGGGGTCCAAATTCACTAAAGGGGTGGGGCCACATACAGCCAATCAGATTTCCTTGGTGGATAAACTGCTTCCATTCACACATTTTTGATGCCAGGAACCTGACAGCTCACAAACTTGGTCATTGAGTGACTGTGTGTCAAGGTTACAAAAAGTGGGCAAAGCCAAAACAACTTTTTTATTGGGAAAATATAAACTGCAGCCATTCTTACAACGTTAATGGCAGGGTTCTCAAACTTTGCACAGTTGTTTATTTGGTGACAGATTAAGATTTTGGAAGGTGGGTGGAGCCTACAACAGCCAATAAAAATTCACCTTTTGATTTTCAAAGGGAATATTTAAGCTGCTACCATTCTCTTATACTGGTAAAAGCAGATGCCTCAAACCTGGTACAGTTGGTCACTGGGTGACTAGGGTCCAAATTCAGGAAGGAGGCAGAGCCACAAACAGCCAGATTTGTTTATTTTTCAATGGGAATATACAAAGTATTGATACCAAGGACCCCAAAGCTGATAAACTTGATAATTGAGTGACTGTATGTCAAGGTTAAAAAAAGTGGGCGGTGCCAACCACTTCATTTTTTACATTGCAAGGTTCCCAAACTTTACACAATTGGCCACTGGGTGACTGGGATAAATATTCAGAAATGTGGGTGGAGCCTACAACAGCCAACCAAAATGTACCTATTGATTTTCAAGGGGAATATTCACATTGCTACCATTCTTACACTGTTAGTGGCAGAGGCCTCAAACCTGATACAGTCAGTCATTGGGTGACTGGGGTCCAAATTCACTAAAGGGGTGGAGCCACAAACAGCAACTCAGATTTGTTAGATTGATTTCAGCCATTCTGTTATTGGCAGGATTCTCAAACGTGACACAGTTGGCCACTGGGTGACTTGGACTTATATTCAGAAAAGTGGGTGGAGCCTACAGCAGCCAATCAAAATTCACCTTTTGATTTTCAAGGGGAATATTTACATTGCTGCCATTCATGCACTCTTAATGGCAGAGGCCTAACATCTGTTACAGTCAGTCACTGGGAGACTGGGGTTTAAATTCTGAAGGAAGCGGGCCAAAAACAGCCAATCAGATTTGTTTAATTTCAATGGGAATATACAAAGTATTGATACCAAGGACCCCAAAGCTCATAAACTTGGTCATTAAGTGACTGCATGTCAAGATTAGAAATAGTGGGCGGAGCCAAAAACAACTAACTTTTTACATGGGAAAATGTAAACTACAGCTTTTCTTACACTGTTAATGGCAGGGTTCTCAAACTTCACACAGTTGGTCACTGGGTGACTAGGATTAATATTCAGAAAAGTAGGTGGAGCCTACAAGAGCCAATCAAAATTCACCTATTGATTTTCAAGGGGAATATTGAAACTGCAGCCATTCTCACACTGTTAATAGCAGAGGCCTCAAACCTCCTACAGTCGGTCGTTAAGTGTTTGGGGTTCAAATTCAGTAAAGGAACGGAGCCAAAAACAGCCAGATTTCTTTGCTGGATAAACTGCTTCCATTAGCACAATTTTGATGCCAGCCTTGCCAGGAACCCAAAAGCTCACAAACTTGGCCATTGAGTAGTGACTGTGTGTCAAGGTTACAAAAAGTGGGTGGAGTTAAAAACAGATTTTTCTGGGAAATTGTAAACTGCAGCCCTTCTTCACTGTTAATGGCAGGGTTCTCAAACTTAGCATAGCTGGTTACTGGGTGACTGTGATTAATATTCAGAAAAGTGGGTGGAGCCTAAAAATGCCAATCAAAAATCACATGTCACTTTTCAAGGAGAATATTACAATTGCTGCCATTTATTCACTGTTAATGGCACAAGCCTAAAAAACCTGGTACAGTTGGTCATTGGGTAACTGAGGTCCAAATTCAGAAAAGGGGACAGAGCCACAAACAGTGAATCAGATTTGTTTCATTTCATGGGAAAATGCAAATTATTGATGCCAAGGACTCCAAACTCACAAACTTGGGCATTGAGTAGTGACTTTGTGTCCAGGTTACAAAAAGTGGGCGGAGCCAAAAACAAATTTCACTGGGAAAGTATAAACTGCAGCCCTTCTTACACTGTTTATTTCAGGGTTCCCAAGCCCAGATGGTCACTGAGTGACTGAGATTACTATTCAGGGAAGTGGGTGCAGCCTATAATAGCCAATCAAAATTCACCTGTTGATTTTCAAGTGGAATATTTAAATTGCTGCCATTTTTACACTGTTAATAGCAGATGCCTCAAACCTGCTACAGTTGGTCATTGGGTGACTGGGGTTCAAATGCTGGAGAGGGGTGGAGCCACAAACAGCCTATCTGATTTGTTTTATTTCTATGGGAATATACAAATTATTGATGCCAAAGACCCCAAAGCTCACAAACTTGGTCATTGAGTGTTTGTGTGTTAGGGTTAGAAAGTGGGCGGAACCAAAACACCAGTCAAATACATACCCGGGCAATGCCGGGTCATCAGTAGGTGGAGACAAATACAAATTTCACTGGGAAAATGTAAACTGCAGCCATTCTGTTAATGGCAGGGTTTTTAAAGGGGAACTGAAGAGAGAGGTATACGGAGGCTGTCATGTTTATTTCCTTTTAATCAATACCAGTTGCCTGGCAGCCCTGCTGGTCTATTTCTCTGCAGTAGTATCTGATAAAAACCAGAAACAAGCATGCAGCTAGTCTTGTCAGATCAGACTTATAAGTCTGAACCACTGAAACACCTGATCTGCTGCATGCTTGTTCAGGGGCTATGGCTAATAGTATTAGAGGCAGAGGATCAGCAGGGCTGCCAGGCAACTGGTATTGTCTAAAAGGAAATAAGCATTCACAGCCTCCATATACCTCTCTCTTCAGTTCCCCTTTAAACTTTGCACAGTTGGTCACTGGGAGACTGGGATTAATATTCAGAAAAGTGGGTGGAGCCTACAAAAGTGAATCAAACTTCACCTGTTGCTTTTCAAGGTAAATATTTAATTGCTACCATTCTTGAACTGTTAATGGCACAGGCCTCAAACCTGGTACAGTTGGTTATTGGGTGACTGGGGTTGAAATTCAGAAAAGGGGGTGGAGCCACACACAGCCAATCAGATTTGTTTCATTTCAATGCAGATTATTGATACCAAAGACCGCAAAGTTCACAAACTTGGTCAGTGAGTAATTGTGTGTTAGGGTTAGAAAGAGTAGGCGGAGCCAACACCAGCCAAATACATACCCGGGCAACGCCGGGCAATCAGCTAGTGGGTAATATTATCTTCCAGTCCTTTAATTTGATTCATATGCTTAAATATGGATTTGACCTTCCCTTTACAGCTGTAATAGCTTCAACTCTTCTCAGTAGGCTTTCTGCAAAGTTTAGGAGTGTGTTTATAGACATTGTTGACAATTCTTCTATAAGAGCATTTGTGAGGTCAGGCACTGGAGTTGAATGAGATGGCCTGGTTAGCTCTGTTTTTACTAATAATGATCCAAAGTTGTTGTCTTTATGGACGTTGCTTTGTGCACTGGTGCACAGTCATGTTGGACCAGGAAAAAGCCATCCCCAAACTGTTCTCATAAAGGACCCTATCCAATTCACCTTTTCTCTTAAAGTGAACCTCCGGACTAAAAATCTACTCAGCAGCACTGAAAAGGCTTGGTGTTTCTTTAACAGTTTCACAGCATCAGAACTTTGTTTTTCTTACCCAAGCATCATTTTTAGCTGCATTTTTAGCTAAGCTCCACCCATCAAAGAAAAAAAGCCCAGGCTTTTTTCCCTGATGCTGTGCAGAGCATGATGGGATTTCCTATGTTGTTATTTATGTTGCCTAGCAACTGGGAGGGGTGATCAGCACACAGGACAGTTGGAACTGTGTCTCATGCTCCCTGTCACCTCCTTTTAACCAAAAAGATGGCTGCCATCATGAAATCAAACATTTGCCTGTTCTTTTAAAACAGTGTGGGTAAGAGATTATATTACCTATCTATTTTAATTAACATAACTAATGTAACTTAATGACAATATGTTTGTTTAGGCTGGAGTTCCTCTTTAAAGGGAACCTTAACTGAGAGTGATATGGATGTTTCCTGTTAAACAATACCAGTTGTCTGGCAGTCCAGCTGATCTCTGTGACTGCAATAGTGGCTGAATCACACCCTAAAACAAGCATGCAGCTAATCCAGTCTGACTTCAGTCAGAGCACCTGATCTGCATGCTTGTTCAGGGGCTGTGGCTAAAAGTATTAGAGACAGGGGATCAGCAGGCGATTCAGGCAACTGGTATTATTTTAAAAGGAAAAATCCATATCCTTCTCAGTTTAGGTTCCCTTTAAGTTCTCTACTAGGTGATATTTTCTTATTTTAAATAAAATGCCTTTCAAGCCACCAGAAAGCAAGAAAATACGCAGAATAGTTTTATATACCGCTCGGGCTCTGGCAGAAGTAGCTGAGCCTGTTTGGATCTTCTCTGCTGTGCAGGCTTGAGTCATATGCACCTGTGATGTAGAGTGGACTCAATCAGGCTGAGCTATTTCCGCCAGAGCCTGAGCAGCAAGCTGCTACTGCTCCTGCATGAGACAGGGGTCCCACCTCTGGAGTGCGCTGGCTAAGGAGGACAGTGGACTGGAAGCCTCATTAGGATTCAGAGGCTTCACCCTCCCAAGGTAAATATCTCTTTTTTTATTTCTATTTTTGTTTCAAATGCTCTTTAAAACACAGAGGAGGCAGAATTAGGTCATGAGAATGTGATGCAGCCATATTTACTGTAATTGGCACAATGTTTCTGGTTTACCATGTTCACCATGTGATCAGATTTGCCACCAGGAAGTGAGCTCGTAAGCCTGGTGCAATGCAGGAAGATTGCCATTAGTGTCCCTAGTGTTCATACCTCATCACAACGGTGTCACTCCCATTGCTGTTTGCCACAATCTCTTCTTATGTGCCTGTCTATGACTTGATATCAGCAATAGTTGTAATCCTGAAAGTTCGCACAGAATTCCTAACGAATTTCAAATTTTGTAGGATTCCGAATTTCTATTGTGAAATTGCAATTTATTGAAAACCTATTTTCAATTAGCTAGAAGGTTAACAAGGGTTAGTACCATGTCTGGTAGTGTGTGTGTGTGTGTGTGTGTGTGTGTGTGTGTGTGTGTGTGTGTGTGTGTGTGTGTGTGTGTGTGTGTGTGTGTGTGTGTGTGTGTGTGTGTGTGTGTGTGTGGTGTGTGTGGTGTGTGTGGTGTGTGTGGTGTGTGTGTGTGTGTGTATGTGTGTGTGTGTGTGTGTGTGTGTGTGTGGTGTGTGTGTGTGTGTGTGTGTGTATGTGTGTGTGTGTGTGTGTGTGTGTGTGTGTGTGTATGTATGTGTGTGTGTGCGTGTATGTGTGTGTGTGTGTGTGTGTGTGTGTGTGTGTGTGTGTATGTGTGTGTGTGTGTGTGTGTGTGTGTGCGTGTATGTGTGTGTGTGTGTGTGTATGTGTGTGTGTGTGTGTGTGTGTGTGTGTGTGTGTATGTATGTGTGTGTGTGCGTGTATGTGTGTGTGTGTATGTGTGTGTGTGCGTGTATGTGTGTGTGTGTGTGTGTGTGCGTGTATGTGTGTGTGTGTGTGTGTGTGTGTGTGTGTGTTTGTGACATTTAAAAAAATACCTCTTTTGTCAGTAAAAAAGAACAAAACAAAAAAAACACCAAAAACTCAAACTATCCTCCACTATTTAACTAATTTAACCCTTCAATTGTATTTCTGCCACAATATATAATGGTGATATTTGATTTAAAAAAAATGTTTTTTCTACGTTAGTACTACTTTTACTGTATCAAAAATAAATACAATATAAATAAATAAATAGAAATGAAGAGAGAAAGAATATGTTGCCAAGTGTGTTAATTGGTTATTTTATGTTGTAAATTTTCCTTAGTACTGTACATACTCAACTCTAAGTCTAGAAATGTAGGTCTGACTCACAAAATAAAAGTATAAGGAATGACTTATACATGAGTCACAGGTAACACTGAGCACACTGAGTAATGTGTGTACTATTAATGACATTCCCAGTTGCAGCAATCTATCCAATGGTAAGTTACACATTCTTGATAAAGGAAATGCCAAGAAAAAACAGGTCTGAAAGTCCTGGCCACAACAATTAACAAGGAAAGGGGCAGAGGAGAAAATACTGGGCTGCATAGAAGGGAGTGAATAATTGCTGCACTTGGGGGCCTGGAGGAGGTATTGGCTGCACTTAAAGGATACCCGAGGTGACATGTGACATGATGAGATAGACATGGGTATGTACAGTGCCTAGCACACAAATAACTATGCTGTGTTCCTTTTTTTCTTTCTCTGCCTGAAAGAGTTAAATATAAGGTATGTAAGTGGCTGACTCAGTCATGACTCAGACAGGAAGTGACTACAGTGTGACCCTCACTGATAAGAAATTCCAACTATAAAACGTTTTCCTAACATAAAATGGCTTCTGAGAGCAGGAAAGAAAAAAAAAGGGTCAGTAGTTTGTAGATTTTATCTCTGGCATATTTCAATAAATGTGCTATTGAGCAAAAACAATAAAACAGTTACAACTTAAAAAGTAGATTTAAACAAAATAAAACGGTGGAATATCTTAAAAAGTCATTTTTAGGAGAAGGAAGATGGATACAATCGTTTATTTCATTACTTTATTTTCGCCTCGGGTGTCCTTTGAAGGACAGGAGGGACTGCAATACTTTATACAGTGCTGCTGTTAATTCTTCCTGGTCCCCAAGAGTAGCCATTAACTTTGCTGGGTAGACTTATACTCGAGTCAATAAAAACATCCAGCTTACGAGGGTCAAATATTGGAGTCGACTTATACACGACATTGACTTATATTCAATGATAGGTAAGTGTTGAAGTAAGAGGCAGCTAGGCAGTATTTTCATTGTAACACCCCCTATGTTTAGCTCCTATCCCATTCTATAGTGTACCCCCATCATAGTGCCTCTGTATGTAATGCCTCTTCGGTAGCCTTCAGTAGCCAACTACTTTCCATTAGAGTGCCCTATATGAAATGTACCCTTTATGTGCCCTCATACAAATGAAGTTTGAAAAATTGTACAAAAGTCCATTTATTTCAGTTATTCAACTTAAAAGGTGAAATTGATATATGAAATAGACTCATTACATGCAAAGCGAGATATTTCAAGCCTTTATCTGTTATAATTTTGATGATTATGGTTTACAGCTTATGAGAACCCCAAAATCATAATCTCAGGCCATTAGAATGTTGCGAAAAGGTTCAATATTCTATGCTCAGAGTGTCAGACCCTAATCAGCTAATTTATCCAAAACACCTGCAAAGGGTTCCTAATTGTCTCTCAGTCTGGTTCAGTAGCAATCACAATCATGGGAAAGACTGCTGACCTGACAGTTGATCATTGACACCCTCCAGAAGGAGGGAAAGCCTTGAAAGGTACAGTACTTGCAAAGGAAGCTGTATGTTCCCAAAGTGCTGTATCAAAGCACATTAATAAAACGTTATGTGGAAGGGAAAAGTGTGGAAGAAAAAGGTGCACAAGCTGCAGGGATGACCGCAGCCTGGAGATGATCATCAGAAAAAGGCCATCCAAAGGTTTTGTGGATTTTCACAAGGAGTGGACTGCGGCTGTTTTCCTTTCAGCCATGATGCAGGGGGTGTGTCTGGCAATAATGTGGGGGCGCCATGATACATTTGCTGGGGGGCATGTGCCACTTCCGTTACACCCCTACTAGGGGTCACCACTGGGAGAGATGGATGTGGTAGAACCCAGGGAACCATTTCCTATCTGTAAACGGGATAAAATGTCTTCCAGGATGCAAACAGCATGTCTCATGTTACGCAACCATGGTTTTTGCACTGAATGCTTTTTAAGGGGACTATCCATAAAAATGAAATTCGGACTTACTTGGGGCTTCCTCCAGCCTCTTGTAGGCAGCAAGGTCCCCCGGCATCCTCCTGGTGTCTTCTGTGGTCCTTGTCCCGGCTACGGTAACCCGCCGACTTCACCCGAAATCACCCATTCGCACCCCCGCGTCACACGCTGCACTTCATCACACTGGCCGACGTAAGAGTCCTGCTCATGTGCGGCTCTCTAAGACTGTACCGTGCGCATGTGCAGGACTCTTACACCAGCCGGCGTGATGACGCGCAGCATGCACAGCAGGCATTTTCGCATGCACAGGCATTTTCGGCCAAAGTCGGCGGATTACTGAAGCTGGGATCAGGTGGACGCCGGGGACCTCACCGCCTACAGGGGGCTGGAGGAAGTCCAAATTTCATTTTTAATAAGAGCTCAGGGTCCCTTTAAGGTTTTATAAATATGAGTTGATTTCAATGACTGTTCACAAGTTTAGAGTGGCAGCACATTTTTAATCATAATGTTCCCTTTGGTCACTTCAGTTAGGCAGTGGTGGCTTGACACCGTTGGCTGGAAGATGCTCTCTTGATGAAGACCTGATATATTATCTCCATTAGAAATTCCTCAAAGGGTAATGCAGAAGGTTTACAATTCACAATCATTTACATTCCATCCACAGCAGCTCCTAACAAGTCCCCCAGGGGTAACGTCTGCCTATATATACTGCCGATCACAGACAGGTGTCAGCAGCACAGAGACCATGTTAGCTTAGATGCCCCATACCAGAGGCTGTAAGTATTATCCAAGGCAGCTTACACAATTATACCAGCAATTTTTGGCTGTGTTTTTCCACGTTGTTTCCCTTTTACAATTCTGCGTTTTGCTATTTGGCAGTTCCGAATCTTTTGTTTCTGCGCATTTTTTATGTGTTTTTTCAGATTGCGATTTTTCCATGCATACCACCGGAGATAATTTAGATTTCAATATATCTAATTAAGGTAAAAGACAATTATAGCAAACTGCCAGAGGCGCTATTTGTGCTACTGACGAGCTACTGTTTGTCCCCTATCTTATTGCCTGATGAAGCGGGCTGTGCCTGCGAAACGTGTTGCATCTTTTGGGGTACCAATAATAAATGTATTTGTTTAATTCAGACAGTATTTTGAGTCTGCTTTGTGGAGGTAAGTCCACCACTGCCTCCCAGCATATTTTAAAATGTTTATTACCTTTTATCCTGCTGGCGCCTCTGTTCTCTTAGGATAATTATAGCAAACTATTGTAAAATTTAAAATAAATACATATAAAATGTAAATTTCTCCCACAGTAAAATGTAGTATAATTTTTTTTGTTTTTTTTGTTTCCTATGTTGCTGTCACTTACAGTAGGTAGTGAAAATCTGGCAGATCTTACTCTCATAGGGGTATTCTTAGGTATTTCTTCATTTGCAAATGCACTTCCTGAATGTACGTTGCTCAGAATAGTCTGCAGAATTAGGGAGGCATCTTTATGTAGATCCTTTCCAGGGAATGCTTTTGTCAAGAATAAATGTAATACTGAGAATCTCTCATGAGGCGATGGACTTGTCCAAAATCTGTCAGATCAGTTAACTTTTTACTACCTGCTGTAAGTTACAATGACATAAGAGAAAACACATTTAAAGTGCATTTAACTCTGGAAGAAATGTACATTTTATAATTATATTATATATTTTACAATATATATGTATATATATCCTTTATATATTATATTTTATTTACATATTGTACATTTTAACATTATTTGCCATAGTTGTCCTTTAAAAATTGGATGCAATTTGTGCATAACAAATTCAATTTTCCATTGACTTACATTGATATGCATGTCGGTTGTGAAAAATCGCACAACGCAAGTCACTAGACTGGCATTATATGTGTGGTGAATGTGACTTTGCAAAATTGCAAATCACACACAAATTCTGTTAATGAGGCATCATTCTGAATTTAGCGATGCACTACCAGAAAAGATTTTTTATTTCTCAGAATAGAAACTGTTACCTAGAGGTTGTCAGTGAAGTAGCAATCACTGGCGTAACAATAGGGCCCGCCCCCAACCCCCCCCCCCCTTCGGGCCCGCTCGGGGCCGTTTTGTGGGGGCTGGAGGGGGGTGGCAGCATGAGGGGAAGGCCTTGGCCACAGTCGGCGGGGAGAGGGGAAGTTCCCCCCCTCTCCCTCACCTCGGGGCTCTCCCCTCTGCGCTACCCTCCAGCTTAACTGCGTCCATGGGCAGCGGCGAGCAGCGGTGGACAGCAAAGAGATACATACCTTCCGTGCGTTCCAGCCTGCGTTCCTCTCGCTAGCCTTCTGACGTGACTTCCGGTATAACAGTATTAGTAGTATTTTAGTAGAAGTATTTTACATTTTTATTATTTTTTGTGATAGTGGTCCTTTACGACTTCTCCAACTTTTTGTTTTACTGTGTTAGCAGCACTGTGGTCTCTCCACCTTTTTGGGGTGCACTAAAAAGTCTTCCTTTAGACACATGGCTTCTAATGTAATGGAGGGATGCTGGATGGTATAGTCTGACTTCTATTGTTCTTCCTACTTTGGGTGTCACATGGTTACAAATAACAGCAGCTAAATCTAGAGCAGAAAGGAAGCAAGCTGTACTATAGTTTCAAGTGTATTTTCCCCGTGAAGCAGATATGCTTTGTAACACTTTGTTTCTAGTGTAAAGGTAGCCACTAATGATCAGATTTCTAGCGAAAAATCGTTTGAGGGATCAGATAATTCTTTGTCACTCTGGTGAGTGGTCACAGTGACAGAGTTATCAAATCAGTGCAAGGAGAGTTTGAGCAAATCAGTGCAGAAGTGGAGCAGTTGCTGAGATCAGAATCCTTGATCTGCACATCTACTCCATTTCTTCACTAATTCTGTTCCATTGTTCCTCGCACTGGTTTTGCTAAATGTGGCCAACTTTTGTTTCCGGAAACTGTATATATTTTAATTATCGCCAATCATATCAGGGTAGTGCACCTCCTCCTCCTCCATCAGCACGGCCGCGCAGTCGGTGCACTAGCATGCCTGCACATGGACAGTAGCCCCACGAGCACGCCTGTACATGCGCAGTAAGCCAGAGCCGCTCGTGTAGGAGTGGCTCCATGCTACTGCACATGTGCACTGGCTACATCGTGGCAGCATTGATAACTTGAGAGGCAGGGCCGCCCTTAGGTTTCACAGCGCCCTGAGCGAAACCTGATTTTTGTGCCCCCCCCCCTTCATCCTCTTCCCGCGTGCACACACACGTATGCACACACACACAGGCCCATATGCAATTCACCTTTTCTCCTGAGATATCTCCTAGAACAGTGGTTCTCAACCTTTTTGACGTTGTGACACAAATGCTCAGATCTCCGTGACACGTCACATATGTATAATAGAAAAAATACTATTAATAACCACAAAAGAATGGAAAGAGTGCATTACCCTGAATATACTTAAAAATGAAATCTAGAATCTTTCAGGAATATTAATAAAAACAATCAGTGGGACAGTTAGCTGCCGCCCCCCCCCCCCCCCATTTTAGAATTATAGCACAGCACCAGAAGTTATAGCACAGTGTGCCCCCCCCCCCAAAAAAAAAAAAAAAAACCAACAACCTCAGACTTAGTATAGGTAGGTAGCCAGGTATAGGTGCCCTCAGTATAGGATCTCATGTGCAGGTGCCCTCAATATAGGTTGCCAAGCATAGGTGCCCCAGTCAGTTAAAGGTCTCCATCCCCCCATAGGTAGCCAGGCATAGGGGCCTCCAGTATAGGTAGCCAGGTGTTGGTGCCCTCAGTAAAGGTAGCCAGCTATAGGTGCCCCAGTATAGGAAGTCAGGTGTAGGTGCCCTCAGTAGGCGCCCCCTTAGAAGCTGGCGCCCTGAGCAACAGCTCCAGTCACTCAGGTCAAAGGCCGGCTATTTGGAGAGGAGCGTGGCCCCAATGTGGAGGGGGCCGCGCTGAGTAAGGGGGGAAATTAGAGCACAGAGGGAAGCCTTAAGTGTACCACAGCTGAATATATTAAAAAGTTTTATACATACCTTGGGCTTCTTCCAGCCCTATAAGCTCAGATCGCTCCGATGCCACCGTTCTCTGCTGCCCGCAGCTTCGGTATCAGGTCACTTCAGCCACTCGGGTCCAGTCTACGCCGGAGAAGTGTGCCCTCTACGTATCTCTCCAGTGGCTGCAATCAGTGCACTTCTCTTACGTCAGACTCTTACGTCAGACTGGCTCCGACTGACGGAAGTGACCGGCCCGGTACCGGAGCTGGAGAAGGTTGAGGACAGCGGCGTGGGAGCGATCCGAGCTTATAAGGCTGGAAGAAGCCCCAGGTATGTATAAAACTTTTTATTTGTTTCAGCTCTACGTCCCTTTAATAGAGTCCTAAAGCTTCGCTTTGTTTAGATAAATATATCTTTTTGAACCCGAGCTTCATCTCCTTGGGTTACACAAGAGTTACACAATTTGTATAATACCCTACGTAAATTGAGAAAATCACAGTAAATTTAATGTGTTATATGAACACATTAAAAGACCTCGGGCTTGATTCACAAAGCGGTGCTAACTGTTAGCACGCCTGTGATAACCCCCTTAGCACGTCTAAACAAGCTTTTCGCGCACAAAACTTTCCGCGCGCAAACCTTTATGCGCGTAAAACCTTACGCGCGCACTGCACAGAGCGCAGGGCGCTCCGCGCGAAGTGCCCATTAAAGCCTATGGGACTCAGCGCGCGCATAGGACTTTTTGCGTGCGGGACTTAGCGCACGATCTGATTGAGAAAACCGGTGCTAACCTACTTAGCTCCCTGGTTAGCGCGCCTAAAGACTTTAGACGTGCTAAGTAGGTTAGCACCGCTTTGTGAATCAAGCCCCTCGTTTGTAAAAACATTTTGAATTTAAAATACATACATTTAAATCATAATGTATTCTGGTAGATAGTGCATGTCTTATATGTATGTGTTTTTTTTTATGTGTTTTAGATTTCATCATTTTTCGTCATGGTAGTGGTCCTCTAGGTTAAAAAGAGAGATATGGAAGCTGCCATATTTATTTCCTTTTCAACAATGCACATTGCCTGGCTGTCCTGCTGTTCTTCTGATTCTAATACCTTTAGCCACAGCCCCTGAACAAGCATGCAGATCAGGTGCTCTGACTGATGTCTGACTGGATTTGCCACATGCAAGTTTTCACACTTGTTTCACACAATCCCTACTAATTAAATAATTTAACTTCACAGCAAGAGTTATGTTCTCCTGGCTCCCTGGTGTTATTTGTGGTGGATGTTCCCAGTGTGGTAGCAGTAGGGAATGCAAAGGTAGCGACCGCACCAGCGCCCTTGGACTAGAGGGGCCCATGAGGGGACTGCCTTCAACTGCTGTATTAGCTTTCCATTGGAACTATGCTGGTAATGATCACCTTTTGTATGTACTTTGAATAGAGGTAATCATAAACACATTGTTCAACTTCCTTGCTTGTTCCTATCTGACACTACAGCTGTCCTTGGTAGGTTTTGGTGCTCCATATCAATTATTTGAAGGGGGGCAAAAGTAAAACTTGCACTGGGGCCCCTAGCCCTTCAGCTATGCCACTGGATGTTCCAATAAAAAGTTACTGTATTTTTTGGACTATAAGACTTTTTCTCCCCCAAAAGTGGGCCAAAGAAGTCACCGCGTCTTATAGTCCAAATGCAGAGAGTTCCTGCCTTGTGAGTGCCTGCCATGCAGAGGAGGAGATAGGGGGGCAGACGGAGGACACAGGGGACACAAAAGGGGCATAGAGGAGGACACAAGGGGGACAGATGGAGGACACAGGGGACACAAAGGGGCTTAGAGGAGGACACAAGGGGGATAGATAGAGGACACAGGGGGACACAAAGGGGCATAGAGGAGGACACAAGGGGGACAGATGGAGGACACAGGGGACACAAAGGGGCATAGAGGAGGACACAAGGGGGGACAGATGGAGGATACAGGGGACACAAAGGGGCATAGAGGAGGACACAAGGGGGGACAGATGGAGGACACAGGGGACACAAAGGGGCATAGAGGAGGACACAAGGGGGACAGATGGAGGACACAGGGGACACAAAGGGGCATAGAGGAGGACACAAGGGGGGCCAGATGGAGGACACAGGGGACACAAAGGGGCATAGAGGAGGACACAAGGGGGACAGATGGAGGACACAGGGGACACAAAGGGGCATAGAGGAGGACACAAGGGGGGACAGATGGAGGACACAGGGGACACAAAGGGGCATAGAGGAGGACACAAGGGGGACAGATGGAGGACACAGGGGACACAAAAGGGCAAAGAGGAGGACACAAGGGGGACAGATGGAGGACACAGGGGACACAAAGGGGCATAGAGGAGGACACAAGGGGGACAGAAGGAGGACACAGGGGACACAAAGGGGCATAGAGGAGGACACAAAGGGGGACAGATGGAGGACACAGGGGACACAAAGGGGCATAGAGGAGGACACAAGGGGGGACAGATGGAGGACACAGGGGACACAAAGGGGCATAGAGGAGGACACAAAGGGGACAGATGGAGGACACAGGGGACACAAAGGGGCATAGAGGAGGACACAAGGGGGGACAGATGGAGGACACAGGGGACACAAAGGGGCATAGAGGAGGACACAAGGGGGGACAGATGGAGTACACAGGGGACACAAAGGGGCATAGAGGAGGACACAAGGAAGACAGATGGAGGACACAGGGGACACAAAGGGGCATAGAGGAGGACACAAGGGGGACAGATGGAGGACACAGGGGACACAAAGGGGCATAGAGGAGGACACAAGGGGGACAGATGGAGGACACAGGGGACACAAAGGGGCATAGAGGAGGACACAAGGGGGGACAGATGGAGGACACAGGGGACACAAAGGGGCATAGAGGAGGACACATGGGGGACAGAGGCGGACACATGGGGGACACAGGAGTACACAAGGAGGACAGAGGAGGACACAGGGAGACACAAGAGGTACAAAGGGGGCATCATCCACAAGATGCCCCTTCACCATGGATGCACCAGGTTTAGTATATATATTTTTTCCCCTGGATTTTGTCCTCTAAACCTAGCTGCATCTTGTGGTCAGGAGCGTCTTATAGTCCGAAAAATACGGTATTTGACTTTCAACTCAGATCATTACTTTGGACCTCAGTAATAGGCTTACTTTCATTTTCTCCTGGGAAACATGGCGACGTGCTACACTGAGCTGCAGGAGCTCTCCAGGCTGTCAGTAACTTGTAGTTTCTTCTCTTAATGTAGAAGATAAAAGATGAATGCCTAGCAGGGAGTCTCTGTGTGCACATTACACTGATTGTAATTCTATTTTCCTGACTGCAAGCTTTTTAATTTAACTAGCTATAGTAACATGACTATATACTCTGTACAGTGATGTGGAAGATGTTGGTGCAATATAAATATTAAATAATAATAATAAAAAATAACTGGCTATTGCTATTCTACGCAAGATGACTTCTTTCAGAACAATGACTGATGGGGATTGGGGGCTGTCAGAGGCCGGAAGGATAACTATATGGGCAATAAAGAGTTAATAAACAGGCTTTTAAGTGCATACGGCATCAAGCTGTAGTTCCACTTAAGCCGCCTCCAGACCACAGTAGTTGAAAGTTATGCCCTGTATGGGAGCTGCTATTCTAGCCAAGGCATAGATTTCAGCTATTTATGCCACGCGTACTCGTCACTCTCACTATTCCTTCTACTCTTCACTGCTGTCCGATCACTCTGCTGTCATGGGACATCTGTATGGTTAACATTGTGGTAAATCCCCACCCGTAGTGTGATGCCATGACCAGGGTCCTGACAGTTTGCCGTCTGTGAACCTCATTGCATTGTGGTAAATAATGGCTTTTTGCAACTGCCAAGAAAGCAATATATCCCTCTGTGCCTAGAACTCTCTGTAAACGAACATTCTACAGAGATCACCTGGCAGGACAAAGATGTTGCCACCTTTGATAATATTTAGAATGTAAATCAGGGAGAGGAAAACATTTACAATGGGCAAACACTGACTAAATCTATATATATAAAAGTGTGTGTGTGTGTGTACAGTGTGTGTGTGTGTATGTATGTGCCGCGATCACGCGAAAACTGCTTGACCGATTTGAACGACACTTGGTATGCAGATCCCTTACTACCTGGGATGATACGTTCTGGGGGTCTCGCGTCCCCCCTGCACACCTGGGCGGAGCTACAAACAGCCAATCAGATTCCACCCATTCAAGTGAATGGAAAAAATGAAAAAGGCTGCCATTCTCACAGTAATCAAGCCAGAGTCCCCACACTTGGCACAGTTGGTCACTTGGTGACCGAGGTTACAAATCCAGGAAAAGTGGGTGGAGCATAAAACAGCCAATGAAATTTCAGACATTCATTTTAAATGGAAAAATGTAAACTGCCGCCATTCTTACACTATTAATCGCAGGATTTTAAAACTTGGCACACTTGGTCACTGGGTGAATGAGATTAATATTCAGGAAAGTGGGTGGAGCCTACAACATCCAATCAAAAGTCACCTATTGATATTTAAGGGTAATATTAAAACTGCTGCCATTCTTACACTGTTAACGGCAGAGGCTTCAGACTTGCTACAGTCGGTCATTGGGTGACTGGGGTCCAAATTCACAAAAGGGGTGGGGACACAAACAGCCAATCAGACTTTCTTGGTGGATAAACTGCTTCTATTCACACATTTTTGATGCCAGGAACCTAAAAGCTCACACACTTGGTCATTGAGTGACTGTGTGTCAAGGTTACAAAAAGTGGGCGGAGCCAAAAATAAAGTTCACTAGGAAAATATAAACTGCAGCCATTCTTACACTGTTACTGGCAGGGTTCTCAAACTTTGCACAGTTTGTCACTGGGTGAATGGGATGAATATTCAGGGAAGTGGGTGGAGCCTACAACAGCCAATTAAAATTCACCTGTTGATTTTCAAAGGGAATATTTACATTGCTGCCATTCTTACACTGTTAATAGCAGATGCTTCAAACCTGGTACTGTTAGTCACTGGGTGACTGGAGTTCAAATTTGGAAAGGGGGTGGAGCCACAAACAGGCAATCAGATTTGTTTAATTTCAATGGGAATATACAAATTATTGATACCAAAAGCCCAAAGCTCATAAACTTTGTCATTGAGTGACTGTATGTTAAAATGAGCAGAAACTCAGCAGAATTGAAAAGACTTGGGGCTTGATTCACAAAGCGGTGCTAACCTATTTAGCACGTCTAAAGTCTTTAGACGTGCTAACCAGGGTGCTAAGTAGGTTAGCACCAGATTTCTCAATCAGATCGTGCGCTAACTTTGCGCGCGCAAAGTTTTACGTGCGCAAAGTCTTATGCGCACTAAGTCCCATAGGCTTTAATGGGCACTTCGCGCGGAGCGCCCTGCGCTCTGTGCAGTACGCGCGTAAAGTTTTACGCGCATAAAGTTTTGCGCGCGTAAAGTTTTATGCACGAAAAGCTTGTTTAGACGTGCTAAGTGGGTTTTCACAGGCGTGCTAACAGTTAGCACCGCTTTGTGAATCAAGCCCTTGGTGTTTCTTTAACAGTTTCACAGCATCAGAACTTTGTTTTTCTTACCAAAGCATCATTTTTTGCTGCATTTTTACCTAAGCTCCACCCATCAAAGAAAAAAAAGCCCAGGCTTTTTTCCCTGATGCTGTGCAGAGCATGATGGGATTTCCTATGTTGTTGTTCATGTTGCCTAGCAACTGGGAGAGGTGCTCAGGACACAGGACAGTTGGAACTGTTTATCATGCTCCCTGTCACCTCCTTTCAACCAAAAGGAATGCTGCCATCATGAAATCAAACATTTGCCTGTTCTTTTAAAACAGGGTAGGAAAGAGATTATATTACCTATCTATTTTAATTAACATAACTAATGTAACTTAAAGTGATCCTTAAAGGGAACCTTAACTAAACGGGGGGTGAAGAGTTTCACTTACCTGGGGCTATTACCAGCCCCCTGCAGCAGTCCTGTGCTCTCGGAGCCGCTCTGGAATCCTCCGGTCCCCCGCTGTCACTTAGTTTCGTTTTTGACGACTCACCAGTCGGCCGGCCGCCATGCGTATTATTGGACGCATTCCCTACTGCAATTAGCGCTGTTGCGAACCGCAACGCGTACAAAAATACGCATTGCCGCATATCTACTCGTGCAGAATGCGGCAACGCGTATTTTTGTATGCATTGCGGTCCGCAACAGCGCTAACTGCAGTAGGGAATGCGTCCAATAATACGCATGCCGGCCGGCCGACTGGTAAGTCTTCAAAAACGAAATTAAGTGACAGCGGGGGACCGGAGGATTCCAGAGCGGCTCCTAGGGCACAGGACTGCTGCAGGGGGCTGGTAATAGCCCCAAGTAAGTGGAACTCTTTACCCCCCGTTCAGTTAAGGTTCCCTTTAAGTCAGGGAAAAAAAATGACTTTTACTCACCTGGGGCTTCCAATAGCCCCCTGCAGCTGTCCGGTGCCCTCGCCATGTCCCTCCGACCCTCTTGTCCCCACCGGCAGCCACTTCCGGTTTCGCCGTCAGGACCCGACAGGCTGGGAACGTGAGTGATTCTATGCTGCTATGAGGGCACAATTGTGGCTGAGAATGCGAAGAATCACTCGCGTTCCCAGCCTGTCAGGTTCTGACGGCGAAACCGGAAGTGGCTGCCGGCGGGGACACGTGGATCGGAGGGACACGGCGAGGGCACCAGACAGCTGCAGGGGGCTATTGGAAGCCCCAGGTGAGTAAAAGTCATTTTTTTCCTGACTTAACCCTCCTGGCGGTCTAATAAATTCCGGCGGTCTAATAAATTTAAATCATGTAGCGAGCCCAGGGCTCGCTACATGATAGCCGCTCAGCGGCATCCCCCCGCCCGCTTTGATCGCCTCCGGCGATCTCCAATCAGGAAATCCCGTTCAAAGAATGGGATTTCCTGGAGGGCTTCCCCCGTCGCCATGGCGACGGGGCGGGATGATGTCACCGACGTCAGCGACGTTGTGACGTCATTGGGAGTCCCGATCCACCCCTCAGCGCTGCCTGGCACTGATTGGCCAGGCAGCGCATGGGGTCTGGGGGGGGGGCGGCGTGGCGCGACGGATAGCGGCGATCGATGTGCTGACGCAGCTAGCAAATTGCTAGCTGCGTGCAGCAAAAAAAAAATTAAGCAAATCGGCCCAGCAGGGCCTAAGAAAAACCTCCTGCGTGGCTTACGCCAGGAAGGTTAAGGATCACTTTAATGACAGTATGTTTGTTTAGGCTGAAGTTCCTCTTTAAGGTTAGAAAAAGTGGGTGGAGCAAACAACTACATTTTATTCCAGGGGAAAATATAAACTGCAGCCATCCTTACACTGTTAATGGCAGGGTTCCCAAACTTGACACAGTGGGCCACTGGGTGACTAGGATTAATATTCAGAAATGTGGGTGGTGCCAACAACAGCCAATAAAATTTCACCTATTGATTTTCAAGGGGAATATTTACATTGTTACCATTCTTACACTGTTAATGGCAGAGGCCTCTTACCTGATAGGTGACTGGGGTCCAAATTCACTAAAGGGCGGAGCCACAAACAGCTAATCACATTTGTTAGATTGATTTCAGCCATTCTCTTATTGGCAGGGTTCTCAAACGTGACACAGTTGGTCAATGGATGACTGGGATTAATATTCAGGAAAGTGGGTGGAACCTACAACAGCCAATCAAAATTCACCTATTGTTTTTTATGGGAAATATTGAAACTGCTGTCACTCTTACACTAATAATGTCAGAAGCCTCAAACCAGCTACAGTCGGTCATGAAGTGGCTGGGGTTCAAATCCACTAAAGGAGTGGAGCCACAAACAGCCAATCAGATTACTTTACTGGATAAAATGCTTCCATTCATACAATTTTGATGGCAGAAGCCCAAAAGCTTAAAACTTGGCCACTGGGTGACTGGGATTAATATTCAGAAAAGTGGATGGAGCCTAAAAAGAAAATCAAAATTCACCTGTTGATTTTCAAGGGGAATATTTAAATTGCTGCCATTCTTGCACTGTTAATGGCACAAGCCTCAAACCTGGTACAGTTGGTCATTGGGTTATATAGAAGGGAACAGGATGGCGTGGCACTTCTCCTCCGAGGGGTGCGTTGCTTCCAGTCTTGGTGCGAGTACGGTGTGCCCAAGGTGGTCGATATGCTGGCTGACAGGCTATACTTTTATATGCTATAAGACAATTGCTTATATAAGACGTGTGCTCCGCTCCACATATTAGAAGGAAGAGACTTGAACATTATGCATATAGAAACAGATAGCGTGCATCTTCCGTCTTAAGCATGTAGATTTATTGCCAGTGATTATACATTAAAATTGTATTCTGTGCATAGCGTATTCCATAACTGCATACAAAATCTGCAAAGTATTGCGCATATATAATACCTTACGGCTCCCTGTGTGGGCCTGTCAGTGTAGGAGGTGGGAGTGAGGGACTGATGTGGGCCTAGCGACGGCCGTTTCGCGTCCTCCTGGATGCTTGGTCACGCCGTGTTCCACTGCAAGCCGGCGCCGCCCCGCCACTGCATACATACGGGAAGACCCGCCTCCACCGTGGCGTCACAGCGCCGGCTGCGATTGGAGCTCCAATTTCCACCAATGGGAGAGCCGGAGGAGCTACACTAAGCGAACGGTGCCCGGCAAGGACCAATACACGCGGACAAACTGTCGCATAAACACACGTCGTTAATGACGCGTCTCATGCGGCTCACCTCCAGCGCATGCGTAAATCACACGCACCACCGGAGGGCTCATACACTGGATAAAGTATCGCCAGTAGAGGGTGCCAACGCCGTATGTCCCTTCTCCAGCCCGCACATCGCAAACAACTGGCACATACATTTCTGTTACCGTTAGGTAGACACCTCCAGCTCATCCACCGGTGGAAAGATAAAATTAGTGATAGTGCGTGATGTGTCACACAATTAAAATTAATTTACTGGGGCTGAGGAGCAGGACTTTCACAATTGCATTCATTATAACTCTGGACCGTTACTTCTTTTCGTGTAACCCGTAACTTCAAGCAGACCAAAAAGGGGGAATGGAAAAGGGACAGGGGGAAAATATACCGGCCATCACTGGCCGTCTCAGACATATACATATATTACACTCAAATGTAAACCATCAGATATACACATATTGACCAAGCAATTATATGGAGCACTCGTCAGCAGGATACTCGTGCCTAACACCAACAATTGGTACTAATTTCGGCACAGACTCTGCAACACCCCATTTCCTCATAAAGCAATACCTCGATTAATGTCACTCAACCCAAGGTTTATGGGTCCAAAGTGCTTGCAAGCTCCACCTTGCCGTTAAGGCCTAATGGGCCCAGGGCTTCAGTTTGTAAAATCAACCAAGTCTCCCTTCTCAACAATAACCTGTCCCTGTTGCCACCCCGTCTTGCCTTATCCACTCTCTCTAAGCCCGCAAATCTTAAACCCCTAATATCCCCTTGGTGGTGTTCTCTCATATGGGCAATAAAACGGGCACAACCCCTACCACTTTTAACCGATCCTAGATGTTCCCCTACCCGTTCTTTTAGTGGACGCGTAGTTTGCCCTATATAGAACCGTTTGCAGGGGCAGAAGAGGACGTAGACCACATACTTCGTTTGACAGGTGATTAAGTCCTTAACCATCAAGCATTCTTTTCCTACTTGTACATATTTCTGAGAAATCATGCGAGGGCAGAACTTACAATGTCCACATCGATAATTGCCTCTTGGCATATCTTTACTCAACCATGTATCTTTCCTAGGGGAAGTGAACTCGCTATGGGTGAGCATGTCCCCTAGTGTTGGTGCTCGCCTAAAGGCCACTCTCGGGGGACCTCCCACAATCTGTTTAAGGGATTTGTCCCTCTCTATCAGCGACCAATTAGTAAAGATGGCTTTTCTAACCATGTCGGCCATTGGTGTATAGTCAAAGGTAAAGGTCATACGATCTTGCGTAGACCTCGACTTACTTCTGGGTGTCAGTAGCCCCAGTCTGGGTTGGTGTTTAGCCCTTCTATATGCCTCCTCTAACAAACTGGCATCATATCCCCTATCGGACAGGCGTTTGGTGAGATCCGCTGCCTGCATTTCAAATTGCATTTCGTCAGTATTATTTCTCCTCAGCCTCAAGTATTGGCCATATGGAATGGCTTTTATGACATGATGCGGGTGAAAGCTCTTAGCGTGGAGGAAAGAGTTAGTTGCCGTAGGCTTTCTATATCCCTCGCAACACAAAACACCATTCTTGACCATAATTCGTAGGTCAAGGAAGGTCACCTCTATATCGCTTTTCTCAGCGGTGAACTCCATGTTAATTGTGTTGCCGTTGATATACTGTAGAAAGCCATCGAACTGCTCATCCGTTCCAGACCACACCACCAGGACGTCGTCCACGTACGTCGACCATTGTCTGATGTGCCCGCGGAATGGATTACTGTCCGAGAGCACAGCAGACTCTTTCCACGCCCCCAGAAAGAGGTTCGCAAAGGAGCATGCCACAGGGGTCCCCATGGCCGTACCCGCTGTCTGATGGTACCAACGTCCATCAAACAGGAAGGCATTGTGCTTTAATACAAAGCCCAGGCATTCACAGACGAAGTCTATGTATTCATCGTCCCTGTCTGTGCGATTCAGAAAATGTCTGACAGCCTCAATCCCCAAATCCTGGGGGATACGGCTGTACAGACTGACCACATCGATAGTGGCCAGTCTGTCACCGGGGACCCATGTGGCACGCTCCACCATCTGCAGAACCTCCAACGTATCCCTCAAATAAGAGGGCACCCCCTTAGGGAGGGGGCGCAGGAGATGGTCGAGATACCTGGACAGCCTCTCAGTGAGAGACCCACAGCCGGAGACAATGGGACGTCCCGGCGGTGCGGCCACGGATTTATGCATTTTTGGTATGTGGTACCACACCGGACGGCGCGGATAGGGAGGAAGCAGGTCGCAAGCTAGTTTTTGTGAAAGATATCCTCGCTCCGCGCCCCTGCGTAGCAGAGTGCGTAATTTGCTTTGGTATTTAGGAGTTGGATCTCCCTGGAGCGGACAATAGGTGGCTGTGTCACTCAGTTGCCTCTCGGCTTTATTTTTGTACTGAGTTGCTGACATGATAACCAGATTTCCACCCTTGTCCGCTCCCCTTATCACCAAGTCCTTGTTTTGTTTCAGCCACTTAAGGGCCTCTCTCTCCGCGCCGCCCAGATTCGGCACCACAGTTTGATAAATCTCTGCCTTAATGTCCTTCATCACCCTATCAAAGAAGTGGTCTATGCTCGATCCCGGTGTAACAGGGAAAGGCTGTATGGACTTGCAGGCCCTGAAATCACCACCGCTACCCAGGCTTAGAGCCTCTGGCCTCCCCAAGTCCGTCCACACCTGATGGCCCCCATCTGCCCACAGTTCCTCCACCATCTGACTAAGCTCCTCATCCGTGGGGTCCCACTGAACCAGCGGGCTGAACCCCAAGGTATCAGTGTTGTTCCCCTGTGTCATTTGAGGAGGCTGAGCTGAAAGCAAGAGTTGAGAGAACCCCTCTACTGGTCCACTGGCAGTTTCAGGTATACACCCCTGCTGACCAGTATTCAGACCTATTGTCACTGGGGTTTTACTTGGATCAATGTCCGGCCGTATGGGCTCCTTGTTGAACCTCTGGCATATCACGATCTTTCTTGTGGATTTGTAAAGGTCCATTATAAAGGCCACTATATCGAAGTTCCTTGTTGGACAAAAGTTCAGACCTCTAGATAAAAGGGAAAGGCAAGCTAGAGGGATCTCCATCCCGGAAATGTTTATGACTTGCAAGCCATCAGTGGCTACATTCCCTTCCGTTTCTTGCTGCTTGGCTTCGTGCTCCCTCTCCCTTCCCAATGCACGTTCTTGGATTTTGTTTCTACGTTTCCATCCTTGTCCTCGTCTGGTTCTGCGTCTAAAGGGCCAGATTCTTCTTTATCTACTGTTTCGGCACCTTGGTTCCTTTCCTCCTTGTTGTTTACATCTTTAGGACCCTTGGGAGGTTTTTTCTGTGGTCTCTTTTTGGGAAATTTCTTTGTTTTTTTGTGGTTATAGGATTGCTCGTTTTCACTGTCGGAACCGGAGTCGGTGGTCCAATAGCCCTTGCCCTTCGGATTTTTCACCAAGGATTGCGGGCCCCAATTGAAGATCCTTCCCCTATCGAAGTCTTCCTTGTCACGGAAGAACTTCTTTAACTTTCTTGCCTTAATCTCATCTTGTATTTTACTCACTTTGTCTTCAATTTTGGTGCTCGTTAGCTCGTATTTATCTTGCGTAACAGAATCCTTGTAGCGTTGCTTCGTTTCACTGAGGTCATCCGACACCTTATTGTATTCTGCTGTGGTCCGAGCCAGCACAATGTTCTGTAGGCGCTTTGCAAGGTCTAGATGCGCTTCTGTCCATTCTTCTACAAATTCTTTGTCATCTCGGTATTCCGATGGTTCCCAATATCGTCTGAAACCCCTTGCCACGATTCCATCCCTCTTATATCGCTTTAAAGTGGTGACGGTCCAGAATAACTTTGTTTCCTGCTCACTCAGTCTTCCCAGTTTGAGCTCCAAAACCCTTGCTAAGGCAGAGATTTATCAAACTGTGGTGCCGAATCTGGGCGGCGCGGAGAGAGAGGCCCTTAAGTGGCTGAAACAAAACAAGGAATTGGTGATAAGGGGAGCGGACAAGGGTGGAAATCTGGTTATCATGTCAGCAACTCAGTACAAAAATGAAGCCGAGAGGCAACTGAGTGACACAGCCACCTATTGTCCGCTCCAGGGAGATCCAACTCCTAAATACCAAAGCAAATTACGCACTCTGCTACGCAGGGGCGCGGAGCGAGGATATCTTTCACAAAAACTAGCTTGCGACCTGCTTCCTCCCTATCCGCGCCGTCCGGTGTGGTACCACATACCAAAAATGCATAAATCCGTGGCCGCACCGCCGGGACGTCCCATTGTCTCCGGCTGTGGGTCTCTCACTGAGAGGCTGTCCAGGTATCTCGACCATCTCCTGCGCCCCCTCCTTAAGGGGGTGCCCTCTTATTTGAGGGATACGTTGGAGGTTCTGCAGATGGTGGAGCGTGCCACATGGGTCCCCGGTGACAGACTGGCCACTATCGATGTGGTCAGTCTGTACAGCCGTATCCCCCAGGATTTGGGGATTGAGGCTGTCAGACATTTTCTGAATCGCACAGACAGGGACGATGAATACATAGACTTCGTCTGTGAATGCCTGGGCTTTGTATTAAAGCACAATGCCTTCCTGTTTGATGGACGTTGGTACCATCAGACAGCGGGTACGGCCATGGGGACCCCTGTGGCATGCTCCTTTGCGAACCTCTTTCTGGGGGCGTGGGAAGAGTCTGCTGTGCTCTCGGACAGTAATCCATTCCGCGGGCACATCAGACAATGGTCGAGGTACGTGGACGACGTCCTGGTGGTGTGGTCTGGAACGGATGAGCAGTTCGATGGCTTTCTACAGTATATCAACGGCAACACAATTAACATGGAGTTCACCGCTGAGAAAAGCGATATAGAGGTGACCTTCCTTGACCTACGAATTATGGTCAAGAATGGTGTTTTGTGTTGCGAGGGATATAGAAAGCCTACGGCAACTAACTCTTTCCTCCACGCTAAGAGCTTTCACCCGCGTCATGTCATAAAAGCCATTCCATATGGCCAATACTTGAGGCTGAGGAGAAATAATACTGACGAAATGCAATTTGAAATGCAGGCAGCGGATCTCACCAAACGCCTGTCCGATAGGGGATATGATGCCAGTTTGTTAGAGGAGGCATATAGAAGGGCTAAACACCAACCCAGACTGGGGCTACTGACACCCAGAAGTAAGTCGAGGTCAACGCAAGATCGTATGACCTTTACCTTTGACTATACACCAATGGCCGACATGGTTAGAAAAGCCATCTTTACTAATTGGTCGCTGATAGAAAGGGACGAATCCCTTAAACAGATTGTGGGAGGTCCCCCGAGAGTGGCCTTTAGGCGAGCACCAACACTAGGGGACATGCTCACCCATAGCGAGTTCACTTCCCCTAGGAAAGATACATGGTTGAGTAAAGATATGCCAAGAGGCAATTATCGATGTGGACATTGTAAGTTCTGCCCTCGCATGATTTCTCAGAAATATGTACAAGTAGGAAAAGAATGCTTGATGGTTAAGGACTTAATCACCTGTCAAACGAAGTATGTGGTCTACGTCCTCTTCTGCCCCTGCAAACGGTTCTATATAGGGCAAACTACGCGTCCACTAAACCATAAGTTTAGGCATGATAAGTTTAAGCGCCAACTGCGTTAGCACCGCAGTGCACAGCTGATCAAAAGTTTTACGCTAGCAAAGACTGGTGCACTTCGTATAAAGTTTAATGGCGCTGCTTTGCATGCGGGACTTTGCAAGCGATCTAAACTTATCTAAACTTATCATGCCTAAACTTATCACACCTAAACTTATCATGCCTAAACTTATCACACCTAAATTGGCTTTTCACCAGAGTGGTGCAATGGTTATCATGCCTAAAGTCTCTAACTGAGTTAGCACCGCTTTGTGATCCGAGCCCATCATGCCTAAACTTATCACACCTAAACTTATCATGCCTAAACTTATCACACCTAAACTTATCACACCTAAACTTATCATGGCTAAACTGAGTTTAGGCATGATAAAGGGCTTTTCACCAGCGTGCTAACTGTTAGCACCGCTTTGTGAATCAGGCCCATTGTGTGTTAGGGTTAGAAAAGTGGGCGAAGCCAACATCAGCCAAATACATTCCCGGGCAACACCAGGCAATCAGCTAGTAATCTATAAATTAATGATTAATTAAAGCTGAATCATCATGGAGTCCATTTTCAAAGCTTGCCTGGGAGCCCTTTGGCCTGTAGCCTAATAACACATTGGTTACTTGACAGTTTTTTGAGAGTAGGTTGCTGGTCAGAAGGCAAAGGTTGTTGGTCAGAAGGCAAAAAGCAAGGCAGCTCACCAGTCTACCATTACCACCAACATACACTTTTGCAGATCTTTTTAAGATTTTTGCATCTCGGAAAAATGTTAACTGCTGTTTATGTCTATGTATGTATTTCAGAATCAGTCCCAAGAACACAAATGCAAAACATAACATCTCCTGCAGAGCTGAGTCTTACCTTCGGTGTGATCACAGATTTAAATTATCTCTACGGTGGGTTGGCGCTGTTTGGCTACCTGCTCATTATTCTATTCAATGGCACAGTTATTTCTACGGTATATTTAAATGAAAGCCTACACGAGCCCATGTACATTTTCATATCGGCATTGTGTACCAATGGCTTTTATGGAAGTACCTCCTTCTTCCCCGGCCTTCTGGTCAACCTCTTTTCCAAAACCAATCTAATCTCTTATACAGCCTGCATGATACAGATTTTTTGTATGTACTCCTACGTGTTAAATGAGATGACCACCTTAACAGTAATGGCGTACGACCGTTATCTGTGCATCTGCAACCCTCTGAGATATTTCACCATCATGACATCAACCAAAGCCTTCAAGTGGGTCGCTGCTGCTTGGGTGGATTCCTTCATCATGATCATTGTCCATGTCATGCTGACAGTCCGACTTCCACTTTGTGACAATGTTGTGCTGAAAATCTACTGTGATAATTGGTCGGTTGTGAGACTCTCTTGCATTGATACCACAATCAACAATGTCTACGGCTTCTTCATCGCTATAGAAAACCTTCTGGTGAAGCCAAGCCTGATCATGTTATCTTACATTGAAATTTTGAAGGTGTGCATACGATCCAAGGAGGCCCGGACCAAAGCAATGCAGACCTGTGCTTCTCAGTTGATATCCACTTTCATTTTTGCCACCAACTGTCTCTTTGAGATCCTCATGTATCGCTTTGGACCTACCGAAGTACCTTACGCAATCAGAGTGGCTTCATCGGTGCAGTTCTTGGTGGTGGCACCCCTTATGAACCCACTTCTTTATGGCATAAAGATGAGTGCTATAAAACTGAAGATAGTTCACTTGTTCTCACTGAAGAACTCAGAACTGATAACAAAAACTGACACCTATGAGTGATTTGGATTTACGGAAACCGGAATTGGCAGTGAAATTAGGCGATAAACACAAAATAATTGTGCCTTGAATTAACATTCTCACCATTCAGGAACATTGTTAACCTTAAGGCTGGTTTCACACCAGGACGTTGCGTTTTAGGGGACGTTATGGTCGCATAACGTGCCCCTAACGCAACGCCTGGTGGTGCGGGAGAGGACGTTAGAGTGAACCGCCTAACGCGGCTCTATCCGCATAAGGTCTCCCAGAGTGGCGCTGATTGGCCGGCAGGACCTCGTGATGCGGAGTGAGACACTCCGCATCACGTGGTCCCGCCGGCCAATCAGCAGCCGCCAGTGCAGTGCATATTAAGTAGCCATGTGCATGGCTACTGTAGCGGCATCTCCCCACCTCCTCTCGCCCCCCACTGAGCATGTGCAAACAGTCTAACGCGGCTTAGCCGTGTGTAAAGTACTGCATGCAGTACGTTATGTAGATGTACTGCGTTACAATGTAACGCAACGTGGGCACTGTGAACAGCCCATTGATTTTTCATTACTGTGCGTTGGGGTGCGTTATAGGCTGCTCTAACGTGCGCCTGTAACGTCCCACTGTGAAACCAGCCTCACTCTTAACAGTTTGTGTTTTGTGCTTGTTTTTGAAAAATACATACAGCCATTTTTACTTTTTACTTTTGGAAAGCATTAATGACATTGTTTTCCATTGTCAATTGAACCTGGTGGTCATATTTTTACCAGGATCATCTAAAATACTAAATCTTCGGTCAGAGGCAGTTCAGCTTTAACCACTTGAGGACCGCAGTGTTAAACCCCCCTAAAGACCAGGCTATGTTTTATTTATTGGCCACTGCAGCTTTAAGGCCAAGCTGCAGGGCCACACAACAAAGCACACTTTTCCCCCCACCAACAGAACTCTCTGTTGGTGGGTTCTGATCACTCCACAGTTGTTAATTTTTTTTTTTTTATAAATATTTTTTTTAATAAAAATGCTCTTTTTTAATTTTTATTGCATTTTACAGTTGAAAAAGTGCTGAAAAGTACTATCAAAATTGTCCTGAAAATTGTCTTGCTTGCTGGTGGTTTAAAAGGCATTTTATGACAAGGTGTAAAAATATGAACTAGGAGAAAACACGGGAGAAAAAGTGAATTGCATATGGTCCCGTAATATGCTAACACCATCCTAAAAAAATCACACTACTTCCATTGAAATTTGGACCGCCCGTAAACTTGAGATCACCACTTGAGAGTCCAGAGCTGGTAGATCAGGTTTCTCAACTCAATCCTCATGTACCCCCAACAGTACATGTTTTGTGGAAATCCACAAAGTGAGCTCTGCTGAGACACTAATTGCCCCACCTATGAATGTTTGTTGTTTCCTGCAAAGCATGTACTGTTGGAGGTACTTGACAGCTGAGTTGAAAAACCCTGTTGTAGATCATATAAAAGTAAAGGGTAGCCTACTTTTCTGAACAGTGTAGGATTTACAGGTTGTTGCACAAGAGGCCCAGTAAGCAATCTCACTAAGTTTTCTTATGGCATAAACTTTGCATCTCCTCTTTTGTTCATAAAATTAGTTCTTACTACCTGTTCCAGTGTAGCACAGTGAATTTTAGGCATATGAAGTTTCACCAAATATCCCGTCTAGGGGTTTGCAAGAGGGTCATACCAACATACAGGAGCTGCAGAAATGTACACTTGTTAAATATAGTTTAATTAACCGACCCGCGGCGTAGCATACGCCGCATAATTATGAATGCCGGTCCTACACTTGCTGCCGAGCTGGAGGGGGTAGTGGGCAGGAAGGGGGTATTGGGCAGAGCGGTGGGGAGGGGGGTCGGACCCCCCCTCCCTCACCTGGGTCCCCCATCTGCGCTCCCCCTCTAGCTTAAGTTCAGCAGCAGCCGCCGCCAGGAATGTTCTTCAAATTCGAATTTGGGTGAAACCCGGATAGTTGCTATCCGGATTTCACCCTGTTAATTACATCACCTGTGCGGGCGGGGGGGTCAATCTTACCTAGCTGACGTCTTCTTTGTCCGTCCCTCGGCGCCTCCCACGATGCGGTCCAATCCAGCGTTGAAGGAGAAAGTGTATAGTCACGTGACGCCGGATTGGACCGCATCGTAGGAGGCGCCGAGGGACGGACAAAGAAGACATCAGCTAGGTAAGATTGACCCCCTCCCCCCCCCCCCCCGCCTAGCCCACACAGGTGATGTAATTAACAGGGTGAAATCCGGATAGCTACCATCCGGGTGTCACCCGAATTCGAATTTGGAGAGCATGCCTGGCGCGGCTGCTGCTGAATTTAAGCTAGAGGGGGAGTGCAGATGGGGACCCAGGTGAGGGGGGGGGGGTGAGACACCCCTCACCACCGCTCTGCCCAATACCCCCTTCCTGCCCGCTACCCCCTCAAGCTCAGCGGCAAGTGTAGGACCGGCATTCATAATTATGCAGCGTATGCTACGCCATGGGTTTCACCCGAATTTGAATTTGGACAGCATGCCTGGCCGCTGCTATTAGTAAGAGGCAGCGGGCGGGGATGACTCACCTCTTCCGCGTTCCAGCGTGCGTTCCACTGTCGTCACTTCCTGCAATGCCGTCCACTGTATTGTAAGTGGACGGCATTGCAGGAAGTGACGACAGTGGAATGCACGCTGGAACGCGGAAGAGGTGAGTCATCCCCGCCCACTGCCTCTTACTTATAGCAGTGGCTGCTGCTGAACTTAAGCTAAGGAAAACTAAAGTTTGCTTTCTTAAAACAGAAAGAATTTGCGATAATTCAGGTTGGAGTGAGCTTGAGATGTCTCCCAGTGCATCACTACTGAATATATGCAAATTAACCATTGTTGCTCTTAGAAGCTAAACACACCTCCAGAACTGCTGGAATGCAATGATGTGTCAGCTTGTTAATTTGTACAGAACCATAATAATCCAACATGCATACAGACTGTTTCAGATTGTTTAATCCTCATCAGTGCATGGCATGGATTAATTTGGTTCTATGGAGTAGGGCTTGTAACACCGAGAGGTACAGACTAACCAGCAAGCTCATGGTGAACCAGAACTCATTAGAGTGTATATATTATAGAACTTAAGCTAGAGGGGGTGCGCAGATGGGAAACCCAGGTGAGGGAGGGGGGGTCCGACCCCCCTCCCCGCTGCTCTGCCCAATACCCCCTTTATACCCGCTACCCCCTCCAGCTCGGCAGCAAGTGTAGGACCGACCCTGGGGGCAGGGCGCTACGTCTTCTTCTTGCTTGGACCGGCCCCTTTTTCTTGCTTGGTCCGGCCCTGGGGGCAGGGCACTACTTCCTCTTCTTGCTTGAAGGTTGAGGCACTTACTCAATTATATATATAGATATACCCACATGTCTACAATGGCTTGACGCCGTCGTACCTGGCATGCAGCGTAGGCCCTGGGGAGCTGGGGCTGTGTAGCTGGAGAGGAGATCGCAGCACCAGTAGAATTGTGCTGCCACTCAGCCAAGGAGGAGGAGGAGGATGACAGCGAAGAGTATGTAGCAGGAGGAGTAGGAGGAGAAGGAGAAGAGGTGGCAGCCGCAGCAGGCCTGCCTGCAAGCCGTGGAGATGTCACAACTAGGTCCGCTGCACAGCCACTAACTCCCTGCATGCCAGCGGTCTCAAGGTTCACCCGATGGGCTGTGTAAGTAAAGTACCTGCCCTGACCGTGCTTGGCAGATCAGGCATCCATGGTCAGATGGACCCTTGACCCAACGATGTCTGCCAGAGGTGACACCACTTGCCTTTCTACCTTACAGTACAGTTTGGGTATTTTTTTTCCCGCCTTTTTTGAGAAATAATTGCGGCCTGGTATCTTCCACTACGGTGTCCCAATGGCCACAAATTTTCGGAAGGCCTCAGAGTCCACCAGCTGGTATGGTAACAGCTGGCCGGCTTACAGTTCCACCAAGCTAGCTGTCAGATGCCTGGCAAGGGGGTGACTGGCAGACAGTGGCGGCTCCAGGAATTTTTTTTAGGGGTGCTAAGCAGGTGCTGGACCAATTTCCGGGGGAGCTGACGACCTGCATCGCGAAGCGCGCCGTGGCAAAAATTGGGCGTGGTCAAAGGCGAAAAGTGGGCATGGTCATGACCAGATGAGGGCGGGGCTAACTGTAATTTAAAGTGAACCCAGGGTGAGAGTGATATGGTGGCTGCCATATTTATTTCCTTTTAAACAATTCTAGTTGCCTGGCAGCCCTGCTGATCTATTTTGCTGCAGTAGTGAACTGAATTACACCAGAAACAAGCATGCAGCTAATCTTGCCAGTTCTGACAATATTGTCAGAAACCCCTGACCTGCTGCATGCTTGTTCAGGGTCTATGGTTGAAAGAATTAGAGGCAGAGGACCAACACGGCAGCCAGGCAGCTGGTATTGCTTAAAAGGAGATAAATATGGCAGCCTCAATATTATTCACACCTCGGGTTCCCTTTAAAAGTGCAACGCAAAGACAGAGGGCCCAAGTTTTGGTGACCCATTCCCCAGAAAATTCACATGATTGTGCAGGTTTTCTCAAGAAAATACACATATTGTGAGCAGATTTGAACAAAAAACACTTTCAATAACCCCAATATGCACAATCGTTATCAGATATGACCCCAATATGCACAATTGTTATCAGATATGACCCCAATATGCACAATCGTTATCAGATATGACCTCAATATGCACAATCGTTATCAGATATGACCCCACTATGCACAATCGTTATCAGATATGACCCCAATATGCACAATCCTTATCAGATATGACCCCAATATGCACATTCCTTATCAGATATGACCCCAATATGCACAATCCTTATTAGATATGACCCCAATATGCACAATCCTTATCAGATATGACCCCAATATGCACAATCCTTATCAGATATGACCCCAATATGCACAATCCTTATCAGATATGACCCCAATATGCACAATCCTTATCAGATATGACCCCAATATGCACAATCCTTATCAGATATGACCCCAATATGCACAATCCTTATCAGATATGACCCCAATATGCACAATCCTTATCAGATATGACCCGAATATGCACAATGCACAGCAGATCTGACCCCAATATGCACAATCCTTATCAGATATGACCCCAATATGTACAATCCTCAGCAGATCTGACCCCAATATGCACAAAGCACAGCAGATCTGACCACAATCAGCAGCACCACCTGAAAAAGAAAAGAAAAACCCATTTACTCACCTAGTCAGAAGACCTCCTGTTCCGAGCTCCTCCTCTCCCGACCTCATTGTGGCGCGCAGCTCCCACGATCCTCTTCCTCCACGTGACTTCCTGCCTGCAGCACCCGCGGGCAGGGCTATGGGAAAATGGCCGCCCGAAGCCATGCACTGCAGACTCCAAGTCTGCAGAGCAGGGCTTCGGGCGGCCATCTTACCGTAGCCCTGCCTGCTGCTCCGGGCTGCCTGCCGCTGTGAACTGACTCGGCGTCTTTTAGACGCCTGAAGTCAGTTCACGCCAGGGGGTGCTTTGGGGGTGCTTGGACAATTCTAGGGGGTGCTCGAGCACCCCCAAGCACCCCCCTGGCGCCGCCACTGCTGGCAGACATTTGCTTTTTCCACTCAAAGATTTCCCTCACAGACACCTGGCTGCTGCTGTGGGCAGATGAGCAGGAACCGCTCAAGGTGAGAGGCGGAGTTGAGGAGGTTGGCTGTGATTGTGAAGGTGCAAGGGAGAAAGCAGCTGAAGATGATGCACCTGAAGGAGGGTGGCTTTGCTTTTTTGTGCTGCTTTTCCTCAGGTGGTCTTCCCATTGCAGTTTGTGCCTTTTCTCCATGTGCCTTCGTAAGGCAGTTGTCCGGTACGCGGGTGTTGGCCTTTCCATGGCTCATTTTTTGGTAGCAGAGAGTACAGATGGCATTGCTCTGATCTGAGGCAGACCCACAAAAACATTTCCACACTGCTGAGCCCAGGGGTGTGGGTACTATGGTGGCATCAGCAGCTGACTACTCCTCTCTGACTCCCCCTCTGAACTGTCCCCCTGGTCATCTTGTCTATTAGGATCCCACGTGGCATCCATGGCAGTATCATCATCATCATCATCATCATAATCATCCTCCCCAGCTTCGCTTGCATCAGACACCTCCAAAACTGCACCAACAGCAGATACTTCATCACCCTCCTCCTCACATCTTACGTCCATAGTGTCGCCTAACTCAGACATTTGAGGTGGTGTAACTTGCTTAGCGCCTTCATCTTGTTGTAACAATAATGGCTGTGAATCAGTGAATTCCCCACCAAATAACTCCTGCGAAGTGTCAAATGTAGCGGATGTGGTTTTTGTAGTAGCGCTGGTGGCTGCGGAAGATGAGGTGTTCTGTGTTAAATAGTCAACCACGTCCTGACAATCTTGGGAGTTGATGGGAAGTGCCTTCTTCTGATCACTGTACTTTGGTCTAGGGCCGCACGACATAAAGTCAGCACGACCTCGAACAGACCTGCTGGGTGGCCTGCCTCTGGGTCTGCCTCTGCCTGTTTTGTCCATATCGGGGGGGGGGGGGGGGGAAGTGAAAGGTATGCACTGACTAGACTAATACAATGTGCAGTCACACAGGTGCAGTGAAAGGTATGCAGTGACTGGTATTACAATACAATGTGCAGCTGTCACACAGGTACAGTTAACAGGTATGCACGGACTGGTATATAAAACAGCGTGCGGTCACACAGGTGCAGTGAACAGGTAGGCAGTGATTGGTATTACAAATGTGCAGCTGTCTCACACACACAGGTACCATGAACAGGTGTGCAGTGACTGGTATATATTATAACACTGCTTGCAGTCACGTAGGTGCACTGAACAGGTTACAGGTATGCAGTGATTGGTATTACAAATGTGCAGCTGTCTCACACACACAGGTACCGTGAACAGGTGTGCAGTGACTGGTATATATTATAACACTGCTTGCAGTCACGTAGGTGCACTGAACAGGTTACAGGTATGCAGTGATTGGTATTACAAATGTGCAGCTGTCTCACACACACAGGTACCATGAACAGGTGTGCAGTGACTGGTATATAATATAACACTGCTTGCGGTCACGTAGGTGCACTGAACAGGTTAAAGGTATGCAGTGATTGGTATTACAAAAGTACAGCTGTCACACACACAGGTAGTCACTGAATATGCTGGGCCTGGCAGTGGCACAGTAGGAATTACCAAGGGGCCAAGGGCCAGCTGTGACTTTCTGACAGGGCTGTATATGCAAGTGTGTGGGACACACACACAAAAAAAAATATAGATCACAAGAACAACATTAGCTCTCAAAAGAGCTGTTGAGGGGTGCTTTTTAGCAATAAGAATCAGCAAGGAGAAAGCTAACAAGCCTAACAAGAGCCTAATTAAGCTTTCCCTATGTCTCTCTGCAGCAGCTCTCCCTTCTCTAATTACTGCAGGCACACGAATAACTGTAATGGCCGGTGCTGCCTGCCTTTTATAAAAGGGGGTGGGAGGGGGGTGGGGGCGCCAGGAGGAAGTGTAGCCTGATTGGCTACCATGTGTCTGCTGACTGTGATGTTGAGGGTCAAAGTTGACCCTAATGATGTAGTATAGTGGGCGGGTCAAACTCGCATATAGTTTGCGGTTCACCGCGAAGCGAACCATCGTACTTTTTTCCTTGTACTGTAACAAGTATGTGCAATAAATGGTTAATGGGAGAGTAATTGGTTATTTTTTTCTGTAAGGGTCTAGTCTGAAAAGTGGCTATGGTTACAAAAAAATGGGCTGGCTAAATAGTACTATAATTGTTATTGCCCCATGTTTCATTTGGACTGTATCCCCTTTATAATAGTGCCTATTACATATCCCAATTTTATGTGCCTCTTTTTAATCCCCCTTCTCATTACAGTACATCTATATATAGTGACCTTCCATTTATACCACCCCCATAGTATCCCCCTTTTTGTAACCTTCATATGTAACACCATTTGCATCGCCCTGTTGGAAATAGCGGTAATAGAATATCAGTAACTTTACTGATATTCTAGTATCTGCTATAGAAGAATGTTGGTAATTTTACTGCTATTCTACTATCCACTACATCACCTTCCGTACCCTAATTCCCACTTATACCTCTCCTATCTATGCCTAATAGAGATGGCTCGAACCTCCGATTTTCAGTTCGCGAACCGCAAACGCGAACTTCCACAAAAGTTTGCGAACCACAATAGACTTCAATGGGCAGGCAACTTGAAAAACTACAAACACACAAACACTGTTTCTGGCCACAAAAGTGATGGAAATGATGTTTCAAAGGGGTATAACACCTGGAGGGGGACATGGCGGAGTGGGATACACGCCAAAAGTCCCAGGAAAATTCTGGATTTGACACAAAGCAGAGTTATAATCCCTAAAAGATAGACATCACATTGCTCTGCTAAATTGGAGGCCTAAAGTGCTTGAAAACATCTTGCGTGTGTATACATGGATCAGGGAGTTTAATTAGAGTTCTGCTTCACACTGACAGACCAAACTCACTGTGTAACGCACCGCAAACAGATGGCCGTGCTGGTGCGCACCATGGCGAGAGTGCAGGTGATGGCGGCTTTCCAGCCCATATGGTCGGGCTGTGGTAGCTCAATGACAGAACAACAGTGACTGTCCAGCTGAAGGAATTTGGTATGTCCACAATGAAGCAACAACCTTATTATCTTGAGTGTGCCCCCCCCCCCTTCCCCCCGAGACACTCATATAGCTGGTGGTCATTGCTTCATTGTGATACGCAAGCCCCTTCACTGCGGCAAGGTAACGATCACGAAGGGGAATTGACACATGTACATGCCTTTTGTTTTGTTGTTGCAGAAAAATTAGGCAGGCATGTACACGCTCCAGAAAAATTACTATAGCTGCTGCCTGCTAGCAGTGGCCTTAAAAATTCAGGAATCCACCTGGAGTCCTAGACCCTGTTGGTGATGGCGGAGAAGGCAGACAAGTGGCCTGCAGGCAGAGATACTGTGTGGGGACTGACTTAGTCTTCGGACAGGCAGTAGCCCTCCAGGATCCATGCCTCATTCATTTTGATAAAGGTGAGGCACTGAACACTTTTTTGACCTAGGCGACTTCTGTTCTCACTGACAATGCCTCCAGCTGCGCTGAAGGTCCTTTATGACAGGATGCTTGTGGCATGGCAAGCCAGAAGTTGGATGGCAAATTGTGACAGCTCTGGCCACAGGTTGTTACGATCTGCATCTGCTGGTAAATTCCTGCATGAACTAACTTTGCTTCACCAGCAGATGTCACCAGCCTCCTCCATTAATTTACAACCTGAACTTTCCTCTGCCCACCAGCAGAGGGCGGACTGTCTAGAGATCTCTCCACAGACAGGGAGGAGGCCTGGACTGTCACATGGTCTCTCAGCATGGCATTTAAGCCACACCTGTGAACTGGCTAGTTGCTAGCTCTTTGTTCCCGGTTCTAGCCCTCCTGTCCTGAGTTCCCTGTTCCTGGTTGTATTGTTCCTTGTTTCCCTGCTCTATTGATCTCCCGTGTTTTGACCTTGTGCTTTGTATACCGACTACTCTTTGCCTAGCGATTACTGTACTGTTTTGATCTCCTGTGTATGACCTATGCTTGCTGACTATCCGTGTGTCTCCTCCTCGATTATAATCTGTATTTTGTAGATATATTCTAGGTTTATGTTGTGTTATTATTCCGGATCCAGGGTCAGTGTGCACACAGTTCTATACACTGGATCTACTCTGCATAACTCACTTTATGCAGAGAGGTCCTTGTATAAACCCTGATTTCATACCTTGTATGCTTATTGAATTTCCGCCTGTATTTGATGCAGTGTATTGTATGTGTGTTGCCTGCAAGTTGATACCGATTGTTTCCGTGCATGAGTTAATGCACAGTATTACCTTATTTTCATTTGATAATAAATCCTTATTATTCATTTACTCCTGGCGTGTCAGTCTTTTCCTAAACAGTGACATCTCTGCCTGGTTGCGGGTTTGTGCGTTGGTTTCTGTTGCTCCAGGTGCAGCGCACAAACTCCATGCAAATTATAACAGAAGAGCTAGCCAGAAAAACTTGTCACTAGGAAAAGGTCTGAGATCCTGTTTTTTCTCCAGCCATGATTGACATGGATTTAAAGCACCTGTCTGAATATGCTATTCTAGCAAAAAACAAAAGGAAACTTTGCTACCATGTATTTGCAGACGATTCCTATGAGGATCTGCAGCAGCTGATTTCATGGGTTCAGGCCGTGAGTAATGAAAGAACCTTCCCTTATGATTTAAAAGACTTTTTGTCAGTTTTGCAGGAATGTTGTTCTGAAGCCCAACAAAATTCAGTTGCTCATTCCACAATACATGTTCCGGGTAATTTATCAGGCCCCGTTAAAAGTCCTGCTGCCCCGTTGAATCAAGCCAAATCCTGGCCAGTAATTAACCAGATTCAATCAATTAAGCCCACTCATGATCCTGCTACTTCCATTGATACTGGAATCTCATTTGTTTCAGCTATGGAAGTTGATTGGACTATTCAGCACAATAACTTCTACTCCTTGCTAGCAGAGGAAGACCAATATGAGTGTTATAAGGAATTGTCAGCATATTCCCGTGAAGAGTTAATGCAAATTGTTATGCATGTTAAATCTTTTATGCAGCAGGGCAACTCTGCAGAATCCGAGATGCAAGCATTGTTGCAGATTCTGCAAACCCTAATTGCAGTAAGAGATCCTTCTACCTCCTGGACTCAAGTTAGATCCCTGCCTGTCTATTGCAATAACTCCTCCTCAGTAATAAACCAAGCCAATTAAAACTAATCATATTCCTGTCACTTCCAAACAGACAGTTCAGTCCTGCAATTATGCTCAGGGTAATCTGCAAGCTCCCATTAAGAGTGATTGGGATCCCCCATTCAGTAGATGGGAAATTAATGCACTGAATGATGAATTAAAGTATGATTGGGAGTCATTTAATGAATTCTATTCCACAAAAGAAAAGACATTCTTGGATGCATGTATTAAATCTGCAACTTCTCTGATGAACCTGGATGTTTGCAAGTCTGACTGTGTACTTCCCTTGATTGATGAATGGAAAAAGATTTGGCATAAAAAAGATCCTTCTGAGTTTTCTGGTAGTCAGTTTGTGCAGCATTCAGCAGCCAATGTTAACTCTGTCAGTTCCAGCAATAAGTTTGTCAGCTTTGATCCAGTATTCCATCCTGAACAGATTGATCAGATGTTTGGTTACCTTAAGAGTGACTGGGACCGATTTCTTGAGTTCTATCTAGAAAAAGGTGATTCATATATTTTTGCATGCATGCGTGCTGTCCAGTCTATGGTTGATCACAAGACTTGTAGATATGAATCAGGTTCTGGTCTAGTAATCGCTTGGCAAAGAATTTTGTCTCATTCTTATGATTTTCAGAGCACATCACCTGTTAATTCTGCCCCAGGCATCAAGGGAGAGACATGCTCTCTGTCCTCAGTAACCTGTTCCACGGACTTGGAATTACCTGTATCCAAAAATCATAAAAGAACTGCTCCTTTACAGACTGCGGTTAGATCCACTCCATGGTCGTTCCAGCTACCTACATCATACCTGCCCTGTTCTGCTGCACATCAGGACTTTGTTAAACTCACCCCTGCTTCCAGACTGAGTCAAAAATCTAAGTTCAAACGGAAATATTTTCCTACAGCCTCCATCCTTCCAGTTACCACCGCAAAGACTCCAACAGTTATGTTGCCGGTTTCCGCAGATCTACAAACTGTATCGTTACCGAAACATAATCCATCTTCACTCCAGCCTGCTGTCCCTATTATGCCAGCTCTGCCTGTGCCACTTACCTCAGTCGTGCCAGTTACTCCTGACATGCCAGTGCCAGTCTCCTCAGCAGTGCCAGTCTCCTCAGCAGTGCCAGTCTCCTCAGCCCTGCCTGTGCCAGTCTCCTCAGCCCTGCCTGTGCCAGTCTCCTCAGCCCTGCCTGTGCCAGTCTCCTCAGCCCTGCCTGTGCCAGTCTCCTCAGCCCTGCCTGTGCCAGTCTCCTCAGCCCTGCCTGTGCCAGTCTCCTCAGCCCTGCCTGTGCCAGTCTCCTCAGCCCTGCCTGTGCCAGTCTCCTCAGCCCTGCCTGTGCCAGTCTCCTCAGCCCTGCCTGTGCCAGTCTCCTCAGCCCTGCCTGTGCCAGTCAGCTCAGCAGTACCAGTGTCTGTCAGCTCAGCAGTACCAGTGTCCGTCGGCCCAATGTTTTCCCTTTCAGAAGATTTGGCAGTGTCCTTGTCGGTCGGCTTGGCAGTGTCCCTGTTGGTCAGTTTGGCAGTGACCCAGTCAGACAGCTTAGCAGAACCTCTGTCAGTTGGTTTGGCGGTGGGTCCTCCAGACGTCTCAGCAAGCCTCCTGCCAGCTGCTCCGGCAGAGTCTCAGTCTGCCGTTCCAGCAGAACCATACTCCACAGCTCAGCCAAAGGCCCAGCCAGGTGCTCGATCAGTTGGTCTGCCAGTTGCTCGATCTGAGGTTCAGCTAATAGCTCTGCCAAGGGTCTTGTCAGCTATGCAGCCAGTGGTCCAGCCAGTCGCTCAGCCAAAGGTCCAGCTTTCTCGAGTCTCTGCTGATGCCCTTTGCCCTTCAACTTCTGCTAGAGCACAGACTTATGCTGAAGTTCAACCCGCACAGATGTCTGACACTCAGGCACCACAGACCTCTGTTACTGCCCTGTTTCCACAGACTCCTGCTGAGATCCAGCTCCCTCAATGTTCTGCTGAAAGAGGGCTCCCACAGTTTTCTGCTGAGGCTAAATGCACACTCATCTCTGCTGATGGCTCGTCCTCAAAAACATTTTCTGGTACTCAGTTCCCACAGATCCCTCCAGATACCTTGCATTTACAAACTGTTATCCAGTCTGCTGCTTTGCCTGCTTTATTGGAAAATGACTTTCAGTTTATCCATCCTGATGGCCTCCAGTCTGCTGTTCCTGCTCCTGATAACCTACAGTCTGCTGTTCCTGCTCCTGATGACCTACAGTCTGCTGTTCCTGCTCCTGATGACCTACAGTCTGCTGTTCCTGCTCCTGATGATTTACAGTCTGCTGTTCCTGCTCCTGATGACTTACAGTCTGCTGTTCCTGCTCCTGATGACTTACAGTCTGCTGTTCCTGCTCCTGATGACTTACAGTCTGCTGTTCCTGCTCCTGATGACTTACAGTCTGCTGTTCCTGCTCCTGACGACTTACAGTCTGCTGTTCCTGCTCCTGATGACTTAGTCTGCTGTTCCTGCTCCTGACGACCTACAGTCTGCTGTTCCTGCTCCTGACGACCTACAGTCTGCTGTTCCTGCTCCTGACGACCTACAGTCTGCTGTTCCTGCTCCTGACGACCTACAGTCTGCTGTTCCTGCTCCTGTTGCCTCCAAGTCTGCTGTTCCTGCTCCTGTTGCCTCCAAGTCTGCTGTTCCTGCTCCTGTTGCCTCCAAGTCTGCTGTTCCTGCTCCTGTTGCCTCCAAGTCTGCAGTTGCTGCTCCTGTTGCCTCCAAGTCTGCAGTTGCTGCTCCTGTTGCCTCCAAGTCTGCAGTTGCTGCTCCTGTTGCCTCCAAGTCTGCAGTTGCTGCTCCTGTTGCCTCCAAGTCTGCAGTTGCTGCCGATGCCCTCCCATCTGCTGCTTCTGCCGATGCCCTCCCATCTGCTGCTTCTGCCAATGCCCTCCCATCTGCTGCTCCTGCTGGTGCCTCTCCTGATGAGTTCCTGTCTGGTGCCTCTCCTGGTGGTATCCTGCTCCTCCTGTTTATGGCCATTATGCATCCCTTCCTGATGGCATCCAGTTTTCTGTTTTATTTGGTGACCTCAGATGCCCTGCTCCTGTGGATGTCCAATCTATGGCTCTTCCTGGTGTCCTTCATTTTTCTGTTTCACCCAAAGGTCTTCAGAGGGACTTGCAACATGTCCTATTGCCTCTGGGTCCTTTTGTCCAGTCAGCCTGGTAATACCCGGGTTGTGGCCTCATTTACTGACCAATTTATGGCCTGCCTCTTTGCCAGTATTTTCTGGGACCCAGGTGGGCATAAGTCCAAGTGGAGCATCCGGAGGCTGCTCCTTGAGGGGGGGGTAATGTTACGATCTGCATCTGCTGGTAAATTCCTGCATGAACTAACTTTGCTTCACCAGCAGATGTCACCAGCCTCCTCCATTAATTTACAACCTGAACTTTCCTCTGCCCACCAGCAGAGGGCGGACTGTCTAGAGATCTCTCCACAGACAGGGAGGAGGCCTGGACTGTCACATGGTCTCTCAGCATGGCATTTAAGCCACACCTGTGAACTGGCTAGTTGCTAGCTCTTTGTTCCCGGTTCTAGCCCTCCTGTCCTGAGTTCCCTGTTCCTGGTTGTATTGTTCCTTGTTTCCCTGCTCTATTGATCTCCCGTGTTTTGACCTTGTGCTTTGTATACCGACTACTCTTTGCCTAGCGATTACTGTACTGTTTTGATCTCCTGTGTATGACCTATGCTTGCTGACTATCCGTGTGTCTCCTCCTCGATTATAATCTGTATTTTGTAGATATATTCTAGGTTTATGTTGTGTTATTATTCCGGATCCAGGGTCAGTGTGCACACAGTTCTATACACTGGATCTACTCTGCATAACTCACTTTATGCAGAGAGGTCCGTGTATAAACCCTGATTTCATACCTTGTATGCTTATTGAATTTCCGCCTGTATTTGATGCAGTGTATTGTATGTGTGTTGCCTGCAAGTTGATACCGATTGTTTCTGTGCATGAGGTGAATGCACAGTATTACCTTATTTTCATTTGATAATAAATCCTTATTATTCATTTACTCCTGGCTTGTCAGTCTTTTCCTAAACAGTGACATCTCTGCCTGGTTGCGGGTTTGTGCGTTGGTTTCTGTTTACACCAGGTGCAGCGCACAAACTCCATGCAAATTATTATAACACAGGTCAAGCCTGTGCACCCAGTAGCAGGGCCGGATTAACCCACTAAGCACCTCAAGCAGCTGCTTGGGGCCTCAGTCAGAGTTTAATTGGCCTCATTAGCATGTAATCAGGCCCTTCACTGTTCCTCCTTTTTCCTCCCAGCAGGAGGGTAATCACACTCACACTTAAGGTGGGTACACACGTCAGATAAAAGTCTTTGGAAAATGAAAGATCACAGACCAATTTTACCCCCTTTCATGTAGTATAAGAGCTATACTCTACACAGTCTATTCTATGGAGCTGAACTCCCCATCAGATAAAAATCTTTGCAAGATGCTGCACACAAAGATGCTGTACACACGCAACAGATCAGTATCTGCAAAAGATCAGTTCCTGCAAAAGATCCATTCCTGCAAAATGCATTCATAGTCTATGACATCTGCAGATCCCATACACACCTTGTTTAATGGACATTCATTTGCAGATCAGACAATTATCTGCCGATCTAAAGATCCAACCTGGTGGATCTGATCTACAGATAATTGTCCGTTAAACAAGGTGTGTATGAGATCTGCAGATATCATAGACTATGAATGCGTTTTGCAGGAATGATCTTTTGCAGGAACAGATCTTTTGCAGATACTGATCTGTTGCATGTGTACAGCATCTTTATGTGCAGCATCTTGCAAAGATTTTTATCTGATGGGGAGTTCAGCTCCATAGAACAGACTGTGTAGAGTATGGCTCTCATACTACATGAAGGGTGGTAAGATTGGTCTGTGATCTTTCATTTTCCAAAGACTTTTATCTGACGTGTGTACCCACCTTTAGCAGCGGGAGGCCCCAAAAAATGACACTGATCACAGCTGAAAGCAGAGGGGCTGTTTAAATTAACCCCTCCAGCAGCACAGGCTGTATTGTAGTGTGCCTGTTTGTGCTGTTTTCCAGTTACAGGCATCTGCTCCCTGCCCCCACCTCTCAGTCACTAATGGTGGTAGGGGCTGTGACACGATGTGGAGCGAGCACAGACAGGCATACACATAATACAGCCTTTGCTGCCTGAGGGGATAACCTACAGCTCCGCTGGCTGCTTCCAGCTAGGTAAGGTGAAGGGGACAACTTGTAGAAAAAGTGCAGCTACAAAGAGCATACCTTTCACTGTAACTATACAGATACTCGTTGACGGCTTTCTCCTGTTGTAACTGGTGGTCAAACATGAGGAGTGTTGAATTCCAGTGAATCGGGCTATCGTAAATCAAGCGCCTCACCGGCAAGTTGTTTCTCCGCTGAATATCGGCCAAGCACGCCATAGCCGTGTAGGAATGCCTGAAATGCCCACACACCTTCCTGGACTGGTGCAGGACCTCCTGTAAGCCTGGGTACTTATACACAAATCTTTGGATTATAAGATTCAGCACATGTGCCATGCAGGGTACATGTGTCAACTTTCCGAAACTCAAAGCCGACAAGAGATTGCTGCCGTTGTCACACACCACGTTGCCGATCTCCAGTTGGGGCGGGGTCAGCCACTGATCCACCTGTTTGTTCAGAGCAGACAGGAGAGTTGCTCCAGAGCGACTCTGGGCTTTGAGACAAGAAGACATGTCCAAGATGGCGTGACACCATTGTACCTGGCATGCAGCATAGGCCCTGGGGAGCTGGGGGGGTGTAGCTGGAGAGGAGATCGCAGCACCAGTAGAGTTCCACTGCCACTCAGCCGAGGATGAGGAGGACAACAGCGAAGAGTATGTAGCAGGAGGAGGAGAAGGAGAGGAGGTGGCAGCAGGCCTGCCTGCAAGCTGTGGAGGTGTCACAACTAGGTCCGCTGCATAGCCAAGTACTCCCTGCTTGCCAGCGGTCACCAGGTTGACCCAATGTGACAAATAAGTAATGTACCTGCCCTGACCGTGATTCGCAGACCAGGCATCCATGGTCAGATGGACCCTTGACCCAACGCTGTGTGCCAGAGATGACACCACTTGCCTTTCTACATCACGGTACAGTTTAGGTATCACCTTTTTTGAAAAAATAATTGTGGCCTGGTATCTTCCACTGTGGTGTCCCGATCGCCACACATTTTCAGAAGGCCTCAGAGTGCATCAGCTGGTATAGTAACAGCTGGAGAGCTAACAGTTCCGCCAAGCCAGCTGTCAGATGCCGGGCAAGGGGGTGACTGGCAGACATTGGCTTCTTCCGCTCAAAGATTTCCTTAACAGACACCTGGCTGCTGCTGTGGGCAGAGGAGCAGGAACCGCTCAAGGTGAGAGGTGGAGTGGAGGAGGGTGGCTGTGAAGGTGCAAGGGATAAAGCGGCTGAAGATGCTGCACCTGAAGGAGGGAGAGGAGGTGGAGGGTGGCTTTGCGTGTGTGTGCTGCTTTTCCTCAGGTGGTCATCCCATTGCTGTTTGTCCTTTCTCACCATGTGCCTTCATAAGGCAGTTGTCCCTACGTGGGTCTTGGTCTTTCCATGACTCAATTTTTGGTGGCAGAGAGTACAGATGGCATTGCTCTCATCTGAGGCAGACACTAGAGATGAGCGTAATGACCTAATTACGATTTTGCGAAATTTCGCGTAATTAGTGTAATTACGATTATGGCCGTAAGTACATAATCGTAATGAAGAAGGATTTCGTGAAATTTCGCGGAAGCGTAATTTTTCGCGTAATTTTCGCATTACAGTCGTATCATGCCGTAATTTCGCATTAAACGCTACCGTAATTTCGCGTTAAACCGTAACGCTCCGTATAATATAAAAAAGCCGCCGACTTTAAGGGTTAATAGCAAAGCCCCCTTAAATGCTAAGAGCCTCAAATTTGGAGAATATATTAAGGAGATCAGGAGGAATAAGAGGAAAATTTTTTTTTTCAAAAAGACCTTATAGTTTTTGAGAAAATCGATGTTAAAGTTTCAAAGGAAAAATGTAAACATTTAAAAACCCGCCAACTTTAACGGTTAATAGCAAAGCCTGCTTAAAGTTTAGGAACACCAAATTCCCAGGGTATATTAAGGGGATCAGTGGGAATAAGAGGAAAAATTTTTTTTTTCAAAAAGACCTTATAGTTTTTGAGAAAATCGATTTTTAAGTTTCAAGGGCGAAAATGTCTTTTAAATGCGGAAAATGTCAGTTTTTTTTGCACAGGTAACAATAGTGTATTATTTTCATAGATTCCCCCAAGTGGGAAGAGTTTTACTTACTTCGTTCTGAGTGTGGGAAATATAAAAAAAAAACGACGTGGGGTCCCCCCTCCCAGACCTCTTTAACCCCCTTGTCCCCCATGCAGGCTGGGATAGCCAGAATGCGGAGCACCGGCCGCGTGGGGCTCCGCACCCTGACTATACCAGCCCGCATGGTCCATGGATTGGGGGGTCTCGGAAGGGGAGGGGCAGCCAAGCTTTCCCCTCCCCCTCCGAGCCCTTGTCCAATCCAAGGACAAGGGGCTCTTTTCCACCTCCGATGGGCGGTGGAGGTGGAGGCCGCGATTTCCTGGGTGGGGGGTTCATGGTGGAATCTGGGAGTCCCCTTTAAAAAGGGGTCCCCCAGATGCCCACCCCCCCTCCCAGGAGAAATGAGTATAGAGGTACTTGTAGTACCCCTTACCCATTTCCTTTAAGAGTTAAAAGTAAATAAACACACAAACACATAGAAAAAGTATTTTAATTGAACAAAAAACATAACCACGAAAAAAGTCCTTTAATATTCTTAATTAACCATTAATACTTACCTGTCCCTTTAAATAAATGATCCCACGCAATATCCTCGGAAATGTTCTATCAGTTACAATGTAACAAAGTTATTATGTAACAACTTTGTTACATTGTAACTACGCCGCACCCGACGCCACTCGCCGCTCAGCCGCCGCATACGCGTCCGTGCAGGACGCTAAGTCCCCGCAGCTCCCGCTGTCCACTCCGCCCACATCTGTCACCCACATGTCACCCACATGTGGGTGACATGTGGGTGACATGTGGGAGAGGCGGGGAGGGCAGCGGAGCCGGCGGGGACTTAGCGTCCTGCACGGACCCGACAGAGCTCTGAGCTATATAGCTCAGAGCTCTCAAAAGCATCTTTGTATTTGGGCTCCAAGGAGCCCCATTGGTCCTTAGCAGACCAATGGGGTTCCTTCAAATCAGAAGGAACCCCATTGGTCTGCTAAGGACCAATGGGGTTCCTTGGAGCCCAAATACAAAGATGCTTTCGAGAGCTCTGAGCTATAGCTCAGAGCTCTGTCGGGTCCTGCAGCGCAGACGCGGCGGCGGCGGTGAGTGACGTCGGGTGCGGCGTAGTTACAATGTAACAAAGTTGTTATATTGTAATAACTTTGTTACATTGTAACTGATAGAACATTTCCGAGGATATTGCGTGGGATCATTTATTTAAAGGGACAGGTAAGTATTAATGGTTAATTAAGAATATTAAAGGACTTTTTTCGTGGTTATGTTTTTTGTTCAATTAAAATACTTTTTCTATGTGTTTGTGTGTTTATTTACTTTTAACTCTTAAAGGAAATGGGTAAGGGGTACTACAAGTACCTCTATACTCATTTCTCCTGGGAGGGGGGTGGGCATCTGGGGGACCCCTTTTTAAAGGGGACTCCCAGATTCCACCATGAACCCCCCACCCAGGAAATCGCGGCCTCCACCTCCACCGCCCATCGGAGGTGGAGAAGAGCCCCTTGTCCTTGGATTGGACAAGGGCTCGGAGGGGGAGGGGAAAGCTTGGCTGCCCCTCCCCTTCCGAGACCCCCCAATCCATGGACCATGCGGGCTGGTATAGTCAGGGTGCGGAGCCCCACGCGGCCGGTGCTCCGTATTCTGGCTATCCCAGCCTGCATGGGGGACAAGGGGTTAAAGAGGTCTGGGAGGGGGGACCCCACGTCGTTTTTTTTTTATATTTCCCACACTCAGAACGAAGTAAGTAAAACTCTTCCCACTTGGGGGAATCTATGAAAATAATACACTATTGTTACCTGTGCAAAAAAAACTTTTCCTCTTATTCCCACTGATCCCCTTAATATACCCTAGGAATTTGGTGTTCCTAAACTTTAAGCAGGCTTTGCTATTAACCGTTAAAGTCGGCGGGTTTTTAAATGTATACATTTTTACTTTGAAACTTTAACATCGATTTTCTCAAAAACTATAAGGTCTTTTTGAAAAAAAAATTTTTCCTCTTATTCCTCCTGATCTCCTTAATATATTCTCCAAATTTGAGGCTCTTAGCATTTAAGGGGGCTTTGCTATTAACCCTTAAAGTCGGCGGCTTTTTTATATTATACGGAGCGTTACGGTTTAACGCGAAATTACGGTAGCGTTTAATGCGAAATTACGGCATGAACGAAACGCGAAATTTCGCGTTGAAAATTACGCTTACGGTATTTTCAATTACGATTTTAATGGCAATTTCGCTACGCTAATTTCGCATCGTAATCGCAAATTTCGCATGCGTAATTATAGTAATGCGAAATTACGAAAATTTCAGCTCAACTCTAGCAGACACACAAAAAAATTCCACACCGCTGAGCCCTGGGTGGTGGCATCAGCAGCTGACCTTGAAACACATGTTGGCTGGCTGTCCATAGGTGGAGATACATGCCGCCGGACTCTGCCTCGAGCTGTTTCTGACAACGAGCTCCCCATGCTTCTTTCAGCAACTCATCTCCTCCTACTCCTCTCTGACTTCCCCCTCTGAACTGTCCCCCTGTTCATCTTGTCTATTGGGATCCCACGTGACATCCATGGCAGTATCATCATCATCATCATAATCATCCTCCACAGCATTGCTTGTATCAGACACCTCCAAAACGGCACAAACAACAGGTACTTCATCATCCTCACATCTTATGTCCATACTGATGCCTAACTCAGACATATGAGGTGGTTGTGTAACATGCTTAGCGCCGCCAGCTGAGAGTTAAGTGTGGTGCCAGAATCAGAGCAGGAGGAGGAAGATATGTCATGGTTCTGTGCAGAAGCTGAGAAAGATGAGGTGTTCTGAGTTAAATAGTCAACTACGTCCTGACAATCTTGGGAGTTGATGGCACGTGCCTTCTTCTGAACACTGTACTTTGGTCGAGGGCCGCATGAAATCATGTCAGCATGACCTCGAACAGACCTGCTGGGTGGCCTGCCTCTGGGTCTGCCTCTGCCTGTTGTTTGGTCCATATTGGGGGGGATAAAGTGAAAGGTATGCACTGACTTGACTAATACAATGTGCAGTCACAGAGATGCAGTGAATGGTACTGACTGCCAGGTATAATACAATGTGCAGTCACACAGGTGCAGTGAAAGGGTATTCAGTGACTGTTGGTATATAATACAATGTGCAGTCACACAGGTGCAGTGAAAGGTATGCACTGACTGCAGGTATAATACAATGTGCAGTCACACAGGTGCACTGAAAAGGTATGCAGTGACTGCTGGTATATAATACAATGTGCAGGCACACAGGTGCAGTGAAAGGTATGCAGTGACTGCTGGTGGTATGATACAATGTGCAGTCACACAGGTGCAGTGAAAAGGTGTGCTGAATGTGCTGGGTCTGGCACAGTATAGCAATTAGCAAGGGCCAGCTGCGACAGACAGGGCTGTATATGCAGTGTCAATGGGCCACAAAAAAAAAAAAAATACATCACAAGAACATTAGCTCTCAAAAGAGCTGTTTTGGTGGTGCTTTTCAGCAACAAATATCAGCAAGGAGCAAGCTAACAAGAGCCTAACTAAGCTTTCCCTATCTCTGCAGCAACCTCTCTTCCTTCTCTCTAAAAACAGCAGTACACAGAATGAGAAGAAGGCCGACGCTGCTGCATTTTATAGGGGGGGGGGGGGGGGCTCCAGGAGGGAGTGCAGCCTGATTGGCTGCCATGTGTCTGCTGACTGTGATGTAGAGGGTCAAAGTTTAGCCCAATGATGTGGTATAGGGGGCGGTTGAAATTGCTAAAGGTTCGCGGTTCGTCACGAACGCAAACTCGTGGAATTCGCGGGAACTAGTTCGCCACGAACCGTTCGGGCCATCTCTATCCGCTGAGCCTTCCTCAGGTGTCTTGAGGACCAAGGTAACTTTATTGCATCCTTCATATACCTCTCTTCAGTTGTCCTGTAAGAATTTTATGAAGATGCTTTCATTGGCATCGTGATAAAATTTCCCCCGTGAGGGAGCTCTCACTATCTTGGCTCCTTTTGAAGCTGACCCATTTCTAGAGACAGTTTATAATGAGGGATTTCACCTATGTACCAGGTCCAGGGCAGATGCTAGGCTAAATTGCACCCAGGGAAAGGGTGGAAAACATTGTGCCCCCCCTCCCCCGTGGAGCCAGGAATAGGTGCCCACAGTAAAGGTTAACCATGTATAGATGCCCACAGTATAGGTTAGCCAGGTATATGTCCCCCCAGTATAGGTAGCCAGTTATAGATGCCCCAGTATAGGTTGCCAGCTATAGTTATCCCCAGTATAGGTAGCCAGACATAGGTAGTCGCAGTATAGGTAGCAAAGCATAGGTGACCACAGTATAGATAGCTAGGCTTAGGTGCTCCCAGTATAGGTAGCTAGGCATAGGTGGCCACAGAATAGGTAGCTAGGCATAGGTGATACCAGTACAGGTTGCCAGGAATAGGTGCAGCCAGTATAGGTAGCTAGGCATAGGTGGCCACAGAATAGGTAGCTAGGCATAGGTGATACCAGTACAGGTTGCCAGGAATAGGTGCAGCCAGTATAGGTAGCTAGGCATAGGTGGCCGCAGTATAGGTAGCCAGGTATAGGTGCAGCCAGTATAGGTAGCTAGGTATAGGAGGTTGCAGTATAGGTATTAAGGAATAGGTAGGTGCTACCAGTATAGGTAGCCAGGAATAGATGTCCCAGTATAGGTAGCCAGGTATAGGTGCAGCCAGTATAAGTAGATAGGCATAGGAGGCTGCAGTATAAGTAGTGAGGAATAAATGCACTAGTTTAGGTAGCCAGGAATAGGTGCAGCCAGTATAGGTAGTGAAGAATAGGTGCTCCCAGTATAGATTGCTAGGCATCAGCGGGGCGGAGTGGGCATAGAGCTTAACTCACTTTCCGGGATGACCGCAGCCTCTTTCTTCTTCCTCCCAGGCGTGCCTCACGACTTTGTTAATAGCGCCCCCTGTGATGACATGCAGTTACGTCATCACAGGGGGCACTGTTATGAATGTGATGGATGCCTGGGAGGGAGAAGATAGAGGCTGCGGTCATCCCTGAAGTTTGCGTTAACTCTATGCCCACTCTGTCCCGCTGCTGTACCCCCTCCCACCACTGCACCCCGATTGGTCATGTGGTCCGCCCGGCCCAAGAAACGGTGCTGACCAGGTCAAAACTTCATCCATTCTTTGAATCAAAGGAAACCTTGTTAAAATGTGAACATGGTGGCAACCAGAATAGCATCATTTTCTTACAAATTAAGTGTTGTGTTCATTTCTACTACTCATGATGATTAATATTTTGATTGAAATCAGTAAAATATTTGATCAGATACTCTCTGAAATGATTCCAGCAGTGCTGCGAGAGCAGATCCCCCTAGACAGAGCCTTGTGGGACATCGGTGTACCATTGGCGTATCCTTAAGACACTTCTGTGCTAGTCAACACTATGATTTCATCATCCTGAAGTCATAAAGAGACACCGGTGTGGTATAAATACTGCCAAAGAAATGCAGCAAAGAGATGAGGATTTATCCTCATACTACAGCAAACTCACTCCATACATCACCTCAAGTAAGTGATGGAACTCCAATGCTGCTTGTATTTCTCATGTGTCTTCTTCTCTCCAGGAATTAGAAGCAAGACAAGGAGGCAACATCTACTCATCATTATGAAAGAATTAACGGTTCCTATAGAACCCAAAATCCAAATGGCATATTCATCATGTGTTCATCCTAATGAACCTCGTTTACCATAAAGTCAGCCAGGTTTGCCTGGATTACTTTATACACAAGAAATCATTCATGAATTGCATTTTATATAGATTTTTTTTTAATCTAAAGAAAAGGAGACAATACGAATGAAAAACTCTATCTCATTTCCACAATCGCTGTGCTAGCATAATTGTACCCTAGGATTCCCCAATTTAAATCAGACTTTTATTATATATCTCTGAACATACTCTGTTTAGTTTTTAATTGTGCTTTTAGAATTTTACTTTCTTATTTTATTATGTTTATAGCACTGACATCCACTGCAGCACTTTACAGAGGACATAGTCATGTCACTGACTGTCCTCAGCGGAACTTAGAACCTAATCCCTATTATAGTCATAGTCTTATGTCCTACCATATTAATATTATTATGTACTTGTATAGCACTGATATCTTTTGCAGGGCTTTACAGAGTACATAGTCATGTCACTGACTGTCCTCAGAGAAGCTCACAATCTAATCCTACCATAGTCATAGTCCAATGTTCTAACATAATATTATTATGTATTTCTATAGCACTGACATCTTCTGCAGCACATTACAGAGTACATAGTCATGTCACTGACTGTCCTCAGAGGAGCTCACAATCTAATCCTACCATAGTCATAGTCTAATGTCCTACCATATTATTATTATGTATTTATATAGCACTGACATCTTCTGCAGCACTGTACAGAGTACATAGTCATGTCACTGACTGTCCTCAGAGGGGCTCACAGTCTAACACTGTCATAGTCATAGTCTAATGTCCTACCATATTATTATTATTATGTATTTATATATAGCACTAACACCTTCAGCAGCATTTTACAGAGTACATAGTCATGTTACTAACTGCAGAGGAGCTCACAATCTAATCCTACCATAGTCATAGTCTAATGTCCTAACATACAATGATTATGTATTTATATGGCATGCATCTAGACCTGAATTCTGAATCAGCCACAGTTCTGGATTTTTCACCTTTAGCTAAAGGGAATACTCATATGCCTCAACCAGAGAGAAAGCTACACTTGAAGCAAGACAGGACATTAGACAAATGACTATGGCAGGGCTTAGATTGTGAGCTCCTCTGAGGACAGTCAGTGGCAAGACTATGTAAAGTACTGTAGAAGATGTCAGTGTTATGTAAATAATAATAATGATAGTAATAATATGGTGGGACATTAGACTATGACTGTGAAAGACATTAGATTGTGAGCTCCACTGAAGACATAACTACGTACTCTGTGCAGTGCTGCAGATGTTAGTGCTGTATAAATAATAATAATAATAATAATAATATGGAATTATCCAGCACCACCAAAATTAATTTAAAGCTATTTTATTGCATGAAAGAATGGCAGCAGTGACAGACCGCTGTTTTGGGCAGACTTACAAGTGGTGCCAACCCATTCCATTGCATATGCCATGCAGCGACACCTTGGCTAGGCTGCAGTGGAAGAGCCAGTTAGAATACTGGATCCCCATCCATCTCACGCTGGATTACAGAAGCAGGATGCAGGACTCCAAGCCCATGGCTGGATAGGTGAGGGCTTCCTCTGTGTCCTGCAGCTGTCTGTGGGGAACACCTGGCCACATATTCAGCCCATAAAAAGCAGGGACTTTACCCACCCATTTTTAGGGGAAAAAAAGTGCGTCTTATAGTCCGAAAAATATGGTATTTGGATATTTGGTGGATTCCCACACCCTCTCTGCAAAGAACATCTGTTGTAAAAGTATTTTGCAATAGTACTTGCCAGGAGGTGGTGACCAGTGCTGCTCGGATACTCCTTTTCAAAATCTGGATTGAATTCGGATCCGGATACCCAGATATCCGATCCAAATCGGATATCCGAGTTTGAAATTTTGTAATCCAAATCCGAATCGGATTTCCGAACCCAGTATCCCAAATATCCGCCCGGATTCAGATATCCGGGTAGAAAACCGGAAGGGGGCTTTAAATTGCTTTTCAAACATTTTTTAGGGTAAATGAGGCATGTAACATCATGCATTTTTAAAGGGAAACACTTATTGATGATGTGGGGACTTAAAATCTCTCTCTCTCTCTCTCTCTCTCTCTCTCTCTCCGAGTTTGCTCCGATAGGGCTATTCGGATTTTAAAAAATATCCAAATTGCTATTCAAATTTCGGAGAGTGGAAAAAGTTTGGATTATTTGGGCAGTTCGGATACCCGAATATTGGATGAGCACCACTGGTGGTGACCTGGGCCCACAGGCTCCACCTTCCTGGACACCTAATCTGCATAGTGAATAAGGAGTTGGTAAGACTTAAGCTCAACACACACCATACAATCTTGGTTGAACAGATTTACCAAATCTATGTAGTATAAGGGCCAAGAGATTGAAAATTCCTTGAATGATTTATTGAATAAGCTCTTATACTACATGAAAGTGGTAAGATTGAACAATCAAGATTGTATGGTGTGTGTTGAGCCTTAGGGGGTGGAGGTGTCACCTCAGATGACACTGCAGGAATTTTTTTTTTATTTTTTATAAATGATGTGGCAGACTGTTACCCAAACAGCGATGATTGGAGAAATGTACACACAGCAACTTTGCATTATAATTATTATTATTCATTTATAAAGCACCAGCGTATGCCGTGGCACTGTACAAATACGTTTTTTTTTTCCCTTCAGTTTACAAACTACACTCATTGTCTTTCATTGTTTCTTTGATGTTTAAGTGCTTCAGAAAATAGCACTTTGGTTGGAGAGCTCAGGGCAGCTCTTTTGCATAGATAACAACTGAAGTTTCTTAAAGGGAACCTAAACCCTTGGGGAAAAAATGAGTTTCACTTACCTGGGGCTTTTATCAGCCCCATGCAGCCATCCTGTGCCTTCGACGTCACTCTTGGATCCTCTGGTCCCTCACCGGCAGATTGTTTCGTTTTTGCCGAGTCGGTGGGCCACCATGAGTGTCATTACATGCATTTCTGCAGCAACAAGATGCTATAGTGGGTGTCAAAGCGTACAAAGAAACGTGTTGACACCCACTATAGCGTCCTGTTACTGTGGTAGAGAGGTTAGAAAAGGAGAGAGAGAGAATGGATAGCTAAAGAGAGAATGATAAAAGAAAGAGAGAGAAGCAAAGCAAGAGGAGAGAGACAGAGGCAGAGAGAGTCCCCCTTAGGGCTGCAGATTGTGTACAGTCAGATAATCAGTCCAAAAAACATGTGCTCCCATCCAAACTGAGGGGCCCCCTGATGTTCCTTTTGGTAAGCTGAAGAAGAGAGGTCAAAGAAGGTGGCAGGTGGAACCCTTGACACCCACTAGGCCCCAACCAAGCACCTGCCTAGGTTGCCTGGTGGATGATCCAGCCCTGTCAGTAACCCTTTGCCTTGTAACTGTTTGCATTATGTGTTCTTTATTGTAAAGCACCACAGAAGATGCTGGAGCAGGGATAAATTGCACCCAGGGCGAGGGTGTAAAAATTGCCCCCCCCCCCCCCCCCCATGGAGCCAGGTATTCATGCCCACAATATATGTTAGCCAGGCCTAGTTGTACCCAGTATAGGCAGCCAGTTTTAGGTGCCTCCAGTATAGGTAGCCAGTATAATTGCCACCAGTATAGGTTAGCTAGGTCGGTGCCTCCAGTATAGGTAGCCAGTACAGTAGCCCCAGTATAGGTTAGATAGGCAGGTGTCCCCGGTATAGGTTAGATGGGTAGGTGCCTCCAGTATAGGTTAGCTAGGTGGTTGCCTCCAATATAGGTAGCCAGTATAGTTGCTCCCAGTATAGATTTGATAGGTAGGTGCCCCCGGTATAGATTAGCTTGGTAGGTAGGTGCCCGCAGTATAGGTTAGATAGGTAGGAGCCCCCAGTATAGGTTAGATAGGTAGGAGCCCCCAGTATAGGTTAGATAGGTAGGTGCCCCCAGTATAAGCTAGATAGGTAGGTGCCCCCAGTATAGATTAGATAGGTAGGAGCCCCCAGTATATGTTAGATAGGTACGTGCCCTTAGTATAGGATAGGTAGGTAGGTTCCCGCAGTATAGGTTAGATAGGTAGAAGCCCCCAGTATAGGTTAGATAGGTAGGAGCCCCCAGTATAGGTTAGATAGGTAGGTGCCCCCAGTATAAGCTAGATAGGTAGGTGCCCCCAGTATAGATTAGATAGGTAGGAGCCCCCAGTATATGTTAGATAGGTACGTGCCCTCAGTATAGGATAGGTAGGTAGGTTCCCGCAGTATAGGTTAGATAGGTAGAAGCCCCCAGTATATGTTAGGTAGATACCACCTCCCATAGGTGATGGAGGGGGGAAGCAGCGGCCTCACTGAGACTCAGCCACGGGGAGGGCAGCCCTGCTTCTCCCACCCTTCCTCTCCCCGGGGCCGCCCTCCATGCCCCCCCACTGCAGAGTAAGCGCAGGGAAGCCTGGTATTGAACAACTCACCTCCTTCCAGCTCCAATCACCACTCACATGCCACTGGTCACCTCTGCATATACACTCTACTTCCTGATTAGCAGTACTATGAAAACTATTCTGAGTATTTTCTTGTTTGCTTGTGGTTTAAAATACATTTTATAGACAAGGTGTAAAAATATTACCTAGGAAAAAACTTGGGAGAAAAAGGTAATAGCACATTTTTGTTTCCATTTTTCACATTTGCTGATCGGTTGTATAATGGACACAGTAGCAAAGAGTACTGCCTTCTATGGTTATATTTTCCTAATCGCAACATACTGTGCATGTTTTTTTGTGATTTATTATCAATGTATTGCTTTGTGCTATTCATCCTCTTCCTGTTCGTGTTTGAGTATTTATTATGTATTTATTTATTTTAGGTACATGTTATACAGACACCGGTAGAATGGAGAACTCCTCTGACTTCCATCCATCAGAAATGACCCTCACCTTCGGGGACGTATCAGAGCACAGAATCCTGTATTGTACAATAACTCTGCTGGGTTACATAATGACTGTTACCGCAAGTACTATTGTTGTGGTTACCATAGTATTACACAAGCCTTTACAGGAGCCAATGTACGTCTTTATAGCCATCCTTTGTGTGAACGGGCTGTATGGAAGTATGATTTTTTATCCTAGTTTGCTCATAAATCTACTTTACCAACTGCACACCATCTCCTATACAGCCTGCTTGACTCAAGTGTATTGTTTGTACACCTATGGGAGCTTTGAGATGACCACCTTAACAGCCATGGCCTTTGACCGCTATGTGTGCATCTGTAACCCTCTTAGATACAATGTCATCATGTCTTTATCAATGGTCGCCAGGCTGATCTCTGGTAGTTGGCTGTTTTCCATAATAATTATTGGCATTAATGTTACGTTGACCAGTAGGCTTCCGTTATGTGACTCTGTGATCTTGAAGATCTACTGTGACAACTGGTCGGTGGTGAGGCTCTCCTGCATTGACACCACTGTCAACAATATCTTTGGATTATTCGTCGCTGCAGTGTATCTTTTCTTTTTGCTCTTTCTCATACTGTCCTCCTATATTTCAATCCTTCGAGTCTGTTACAAGTCATCAGCGGAGGTCATCTCCAAAGCCCTCCAGGCCTGCATGCCACAGTTTATAACTACTATCACCTTTGTTACTGATGTGCTCTTTGAATTTTTCATATATCGTTGGACCCCAACAAACTTACCCTATGAAGTAAGAATGTTCATGTCTATCCAGCCACTTGTCACTCCTCCCCTTCTGAATCCCCTTCTTTACGGTCTTAAAATGACCGAAATTAGACTGAGGATATTTCAGCTCTTGCGTTTGAAGAAGATTTCATCTCATAAAGTCAGTCTTTCATGCACCATAGTTGCGGTTTCACAAAGAAGGGTCTCCAAAGACCTCAAAAAATGATAGCATCACATTGGTAGTATTGTCTCGCACTCACTAAAGGATCAAACCCATTGGGCCTGATTCACAAAGCGGTGCTAACAGTTAGCACCCTAGTGAAAAGCCCTTTATCATGCCTAAACTCAGTTTAGGCATGATAAGTTTAGGTGTGATAAGTTTAGGTGTGATAAGTTTAGGCATGATAAGTTTAGGTGTGATAAGTTTAGGTGTGATAAGTTTAGGCATGATAAGTTTAGGTGTGATAAGTTTAGGTGTGATAAGTTTAAGCACCAACTACGTTAGCACCGCAGTGCACAGCTGATCAAAAGTTTTACACTAGCAAAGACTGGTGCACTTCGTATAAAGTTTAATGGCGCTGCTTTGCGTGCGGGACTTTGCAAGCGATCTAAACTTATCTAAACTTAGCATGCCTAAACTTATCACACCTAAACTTATCATGCCTAAACTTATCACACCTAAACTGGCTTTTCACCAGAGTGGTGCAATGGTTATCATGCCTAAAGTCTCTAACTGGGTCAGCACCGCTTTGTGAATCGAGCCCATAGTCTTTAAGGGGAGTGCAACAGCTGAAAAGAGGAATGACATTCTCTATGCAGTATTCAACAAGGAAAAAAGCTGGCACATCCAAAGTTAATATTTACTGGTTCCATGTAAAAAATATGGCCAACGTTTCGGAGCCTCGTAGGACCCATTTATCAAGGTAATATTTGCTCGGAGGCAAAGATCTGTATGCTGCTGTGCAAAAGTTCCTGCATAGAAAGTGGGAGTCTGGCTCCTCTAACACACTCTGACTGCGATGTGTCTTGTCTGGGATGAGCAGTGTATTGTCTAATCCCAGATAATACACATCGCTGTCAGTGAGTGTTATGCTGGGAATACACGGTTCGTTTCTGCCGTGTGTTTCTGCTCTCGATCGTTTTTGCCGCTCGATTCAGCTCTTGATTCAGCTCTCAATTCTTATCTTATTTTTTTCCATCCACTTCTATCAGAAAACGAGCAGCCAAGGAATCGAAAGCAAGATCGGACATGTCGGAAATTATCTATAGAACCATCTTATCAGGTTAAAAACAAACCGTGTATTCCCAGCATTAGAGGAGCCAGACTCCCAACCTATGCAGAATCTTTTGCACAGCAGCGGACAGATCGTTTCCTCCGAGTAAATATTACCTTGATGAAGGGGTCCTACCTACACGGCTCCGAAACGTTTGGCCATATTTTTTACTTGGAACCAATAAAGATTAACTTTGGATGTGCCAGCTTTTTTCCTTGTTGAATACTTCAAAAATGATAGGACACAAAAGGAGCCACTGTGGTAGAGTATTTTATACAATCAATAATATTGTATTAATAACAGGGCCCATTATCTGTAGGCTGGCATTAACAAAGCTGGATTTTAAATAGTGATGAACGCAATTTGCTAATTACGATAATGAGAAATTTTGTGTAATTTTTACCAATTATGGCCATACATACATTACAATCTGGAATTGCTATTGATTTTGTTTAATCCATTTGTAATTTCGCAATAATTTCCGTGTCACTTTTGCATAATTTTGTGCTGATTTTAGCAGTCAATAGTAAAGTCCCCATGCAGGCTATTGTCTTCGAAATTGCTATGTATGTTATGAGATTATAGTGGGAATAAGTAAAAAAAAAATGTAAAAAGACCTTGTAGTTTTTGAGAAAATTGATTTGCATTTTCAAAATCGGCTATCTCAAAAACTACAAAGTCATTTTGAAAACATTTTTTGACTTATTCCCACTATTGCCCTTAACATACATAGCAATTTTAGGTGCACTAGCATGCATTTGCTCCTTGTCTATTATTAAGAGGGGTGTGTGCTAAGCACTGTTCAGCTAAGTGTATATCTCTATTAAAAAAAAACAAAAAAAAACTGTGTAGGCACTTTCCTATACATCAAGTGTAGGAAAGAGTGTTAAATTGGTCAGTTTTGCTTGTTTCAGAGAGTAGAAAGTGTAAGAATCTATACGTTGGTTGCTATTGGCAACAACACTACGCCTTCGTTCGGCACCATATCACAGGAAGTGTGATGACTTGACTCTCATCACAGCAAGCAGCATAGGAGATAGAACTTCTTAGGTGTCATCACAGTTTCAAGGAGTTTATTCAGTAAACAGATATACAGATACTCATCCCTACACAGCGAAGCAATTGTTCTGTAGTAAGTCAAGAGGACTTACTACAGAACAAATGCTTCGCTGTGCAGGGATGAGTATCTGTATATCTGTTTACTGAATAGAGGCGTTACAGCTTTTGGTTCCATTGCATGGCAACCAGGTTTTCTCTTATGTTCCATCTATACTACATAGCCCGTAGGCCTATATACAGCATACAGTTAGATATTATGACAATACATTACAAATAAAAGTAAAGGGTGGAATTCATCAGCCAGCCATCAGAAAAAGCAGCAGTATTTAGAAGTGCCTCTCTGGAGCCCGTCAGCTGCTTTAGTACCAACCACTAAAGAGTTAAATGTGACATCATTAAATACTTAAATAAATAAATAAAATCATCTGAGCAGGAACTTCATCGCCTGCTATTGGCTGATAAAACCTCGTGATATGACAGGCACGGTCTTTACTGCGCATGCCCGACCTATCCCCTAGTTCTAAGAACTGTCATCTTGTTCTAAAGAGGCCATTTGTTTAATGTTCTTATGAGGATATTTTCATAACAATGGCTCATGTTTATGGTGTTCGTCGCCAGCTAGTCTGGCCTCAACACTGGATAAACTCTTTAACCTTGGCTGGTTTTGTGTAAGACACAAAACCATGTTCCAGTGTTTCTAGAAATGCTGCTTAAAGCAGTAGGATCAGCCATACTATTCCAGGGGAAAAAAACGCATATATAAGTAGATAAATACTTGATCTACTTACATAACACATGTATTGTACTGTCCACGTTTTGATTTCAGTGAATGTTATATAGTAAATGACGAGAATTCTGTTAGTGGTGGGGGCCATGTCTTTTGCCCACAGTAAAGGCTAACTCGTGATGTCATTTCTGCCCTTTACTTTTTTTCTTGCCTCCTCCAATCGCTGAGTCACCTCAGCCTTGCTTGTAAACACAAGTGATTAGGGGATTAGGTTTCTGATAAGCAGCAGTCAGGGAAATAAAGGGAAGAGGAGGAATGTATTATAGATAAAAAGAACCCCCAGCATGCAATTCTTTGGCACCAACTACTAAAGAGCCAAGTAAGCTAAGATATATGATAACTCCAAATCATAACAGCAGAAAACGTTTTGAAAGTTTTGAATGCAGGATTAGCATCTTTATCACTTAATACACTCAGACCAGTTGCTGTTGAAATTTTATTTTTATGGTGACGATACCGCTTTAAAGGGAGACTCTGCAAATCAAGTCTTTTAACTAAACTCAGTTAAAGCAACTGAGGCCTACGAATTCAATCATATAATACTTAAATTCTTACAGAGAGCAGCTGGAGAAGTCCTGTGTTCATGCCAGGCACCCCCAGTCTTAGGCCTCGTTCACATCAGGGCCTTTTCTGTGCGCTTTTCACAGCGCATCGCTCTGTGTGTTCAGCAAGGTATTGATTTTCCCATGTAATTAAATGTGCCTGGTTCATATCTATGCGCTGCGTGGAGCAGTGTTGCATGCATTTATGTGCGTTGAGCTGTAAAGCGCACATCAATGCAAGTGAATGGGTGCACTTTTTTAGCGCATAGAAGCACATACAAGCACATGCGTTTTTAACCCCTATTTGAAAAAAAAACAAAACATTTACATATGAAAACAAAGCTTTATTGACAACGGCTACTGCTACAATAAGCAAAACATGCTTAAAAAAAGCGCACCACAGCGCACTAAAGCACGCACAAGGGCATGCGCTTTTTATCATGCGCTTTTACACGTTTTTCAATGCACCCAATGTTAACAAGGCCTTAGAGAGCCACTGTTTAGCCTGCCTAAGCCTAAAAAGTTTCAAGTTCGTGGATCTGACTCCTGCAATGTCTCTCTACCTTTATAAAAATGCAAATTTCGAAAACAAAACACAAACACATTTTTCTGGACATGTATTTCTATTTGTGATTGCGATTCTGGGAGTATTTGTAATAGTTATACCCTGTTTGCGCGTATATAACCTTGTGCCACCTCCCTGTCTGACAACCCTTGTTAACATTGTATGTATCCCTACTTATTGTCCAGTGCTGCGTAACATGATGGTGCTTTATAAATACAATAAATAATAGTAATAGTTGTCTGAGCATGCAATATATAATGCCTGAGCATATACTGTATACATATATAATCCAGCCCGGAGTCCAGAGTGCTTGAATTCCATTGCTCATTCTTACTAGTAGTGGGTGGTGTTTGAATTCAGCATATTGAATTCTGAACTCCCGAGCTCTGCTGAACACCACATTTCAGCACCATATCAGTACCGATCAAGTGGCCAGAGTCAGTGGAGTTTACTTATGTGCGCTTCGTGGTGAGTTTCACGCCACTCTATACTTCCTTCTTCCGGCTTTGGATGGAGGAAACATTGAAGTCATGTGAAGAATGTTGTGAAATGCGAGAAAGTGAACTCCCCCTGACTCTGTCTGTTTGTTTGGTACTGATAATGTGCTGAAGTGTAAGTGTGATGTTCAGAAGTATTTATGTGTCCTGAATTGGCCAGTTAGAATTGGGCATGAGGGATAAATTAATATTGGTGAAAGGGTTAGGAATCAAAAAGGACTTAATAATGGGAGGATCTGTGTGTGTGTGTGTTTAGGGGTGAGGTGGTGTTGGGGGGGGGGGGTAAGGTTGAGTTATAAAATAAGAAGGACTTAAAATTAAGGAGAAGGGGTAAGGGGTTTATGTTGGGGGAGGAATTAAGCATTAAGAAGGTTGCAAACCCATTACAGCCCTACCAGAATCCCCAAATATTTCAGAGGTTGCAATTCTGTGTGGGACATGTGGCTTATCTGGTGAGGATATCCTGTTGTCAAAAAGATATGGAGGTAAATCTTTGATCTAGGGGGTACTATATTTCAAATCTAAATAGATTTCTCCCCTTTTCTATACATTACATTATCTTACTTATCTAATTTGACCTTAACCCCTTAAATACAAAATCCTTCTAACATGCCTTATAGCCAAAAGACTACATCTAACATCTAACTGGCTCAAAAACACTTTATGGTGGCAACAACTATGACAAAAGATAAATCTTGTATGGGTCCAATGAACATCTCACACATATCACTATGAATACATTATTCACCTTTTAGAAAATATGGGATCCATGACTCCCATGAAGATAGGACAGTCCTCTACAACTGGCCTGTTCTTAGACTTGACAATAGGGTGGATCAAGAAAGAAAAAAATTAGGACAAAAATACTTTTAACAATGGAGTCGTCTTCTGTATACACTGTAAATAACGATTAGGAACTTAATTAGGCCCGGTTCACATTAGCGGTGGCTATCCGGAATAGCCGTGCCGGAGCCGCACCGCATGGTGGCCGGACGAAACGGACGCACGGCATAGCAATGTAAGTCTATGCCACGGTTCACATGCGTCCGTTTCGTCCGGACCGGAGCCGGACCGGATCCGGACTCCGGTGTCCGTTCCAACATGCGCTATTTTTGGGTCCGGCTCCTCCGGCAGCCGTATCCGGGGCGGAGCCGGACTGCACCATCCGGCCAATGGAAACCAATGAGAACCGGAGAGCGCACAACACACTGGCAAAAAATCCGGATGTTCTACCCCACTTCCTATGAGGATTGTTGCGGCGATATTGGATCGGGGACACATGGGCAAGCATTTTGGAGTGGAGCAGCACGAGCTGGAGATGTTGGCAGCATGTTGGAGGTGGAGGTGAGTGCTAAACAGCAGAGGGCCTGATTCCACAGGTCCCCCTTCTGCTGACCTCCCAGACCCCAACATTTTTTTTTTTTTTTACGATACTTTTGCCAAACGGATCCGGATCGCATCCGGATGAACACCTGATGCAACCTGACCGGATCCGGATCGGATCCGGATCAGAACCGTACGGTTCCGATCCGGATCCGGTCCGGATCCGGTCAGGCCATCCGGTCCGTTTGGCTGACAACCGCAAGTGTGAACGGGGCCTTAGATCCAGTTTTTTAGTGCTCATCTTGGTTTCTCAGATGCACCTACGGCAGGAGAATCTATATACAGTATTTTAGATCTCACCATATTATCTGATATGTTATCATTCAACATAATTCTCAGTTGTACGCTTAGGTCATTATTTTCTGTTAGATTATTTGTTGCTTGACAATAGTATAATGGTCATGTGATCAAACCAATAAAATACTTAAACATATACCCCCCATTACAAAGTCAATGGTAAGGTTTCAGTTTACTTATGTTCTAACTATTGGCGTTGCTATTGGTTAAAATTAACAACCATGTCAATCAAATATACACAGAGCACATAAGCAGTACACAGTACACACACAGTATACAGAGCACACAAGCCATATAACTTTTAATATCAGGTACAGTGATTGTAGCAAGGAGAGAGTGTCTAGGAAAGTGATCGGGGATGTCTATATACTGTATATCACACAAATCAGTACACCTCTCACATTTCTATACATATTTTAGTATGTCTTTTCATGGGACATGACTGAAGATATGACAGTTTGATACAATGTAAAGTAGGTAGTGTAACTCAACACACAGCCATTACTGTCTTATCCACTGGCAACAAAAGTGAGTACACCACATAGTGAAGAATGTCACAATTCTGCCCTATTAAACATTTTCCTCCCTGGAATCATATTATTCATCAGTGTTACAAGGTTTCAGGTGTGAATTGGAAGCAGGGGTGTTACATTTGCTGTCATTACTCTCACACTCTCTCATATTGGTCACTGGAAGTTCAACATGGCACCTCATGGCAGAGAACTCTCTGATGCCCTAAGAAAAAAACAATTGCTGAAGTACATAAAGAAGGCCTAGGCTATCAGAAGATTGCTAACACCCTAAAACTGAGCTGCATCATGGTGGCCAAGACCATACAAAGGTTTACGAAGCCAAGTTCCACTTAGAGCAGGCCCTGCTATGGTCTTAGTCAACCAAAGAAGTTAAGTACACATGCTCAGTGTCATATCCAGAGGGTGTCTTTTGTAAATAGCCATATGAGTGCTGACAGCATTGCTGCAGAATTTGAAGGCGTGAGGGATCTGCCTGTCAGTGCTCAGACCATACACTACACACTGCATCACATTGGTCTGCATGGCTATCATCCCAGAGGGGAGCTTCTTCTATAAATGATTCACAAGAAACCCTGCACGCAGTTCGTTGATGGCAAGCAAAGAACATGGAACATGGATTACTGGAATCATGCCCTGTAGTCTGATGAGACCAAGATAAAATTATTTGATTCTGATGGTGTCAAGCATGTTGGCGGCAACCAGGTGAGGAATACAAACACAAGTGTGTCTATCCAACAATCAAGCACGGTGATGGGAGTGTCATAGTTTGATGGTGCAACAGTGCTGCTTAGTGGTGTCCTCAGATTGGGGTGGGGTACATTATGAGAGGTGTGACACACACTGACACTTATAGGGCTCGATTCACAAAGCGGTGCTAACCCAGTTAGCATGCCTAAAAGACTTTAGGCATGATAACCATTGCACCATGCTGGTGAAAAGCCAGTTTAGGCGTGATAAGTTTAGGTGTGATAAGTTTAGGTGTGATAAGTTTAGGCATGCTAAGTTTAGATAAGTTTAGATCGCTTGCAAAGTCCCACACGCAAAGCAGCGCCATTAAACTTTATACAAAGTGCACCAGTCTTTGCTAGCGTAAAACTTTTGATCAGCTGTGCACTGCGGTGCTAACGCAGTTGGCGCTTAAACTTAGCATGCCTAAACTTATCACACCTAAACTTATCATGCCTAAACTTATCACACCTAAACTTATCACACCTAAACTTATCATGCCTAAACTGAGTTTAGGCATGCTAAAGGGCTTTTCACCAGCGTGCTAACTGTTAGCACCGCTTTGTGAATCAAGCCCATAGAGTGTTACCTCCACTCAGCACATGGGAAAAGTTGCTGAATGATGTGGTGATTCCTCCCTCCCTCTCCATCGGCCCCCTCCCGTGCCCCCCTGTTACAGATTGCAGCGATGTGGCTTGAGTATAGTCTCACCTGCTCCCGATCGCTGTTTCTGTCCATCCTCGTCGTCACCAGCCGGCCACTTTTGAACCAAAAACTCACTTCCAAAACCTGCTTCCCCCACCTACTGGCTCCCAGCTACAGAAAATATTTGTTTTTATCTTACTTTTTCATCACCCATTATATTTTGTTGGTAACTGTTACTTTTGCCAGTACTTTCACACTTTCTTGAAAGCGTTGGCACTTTTGCAAGTATGCATGGCTAAAGTGAAATTAAATTATCTTCCCCGTTGTTAATGCTCATCAACACTCTCAGATTTGTTCTTTTGCTTTTCTTGAAAACTGGAATCAGTTCTTGAACTGTATGGCATGAAACACACAGTCTAAGCAGCATAAACTGACCTAAGTAACATAGATGGTGTAAGAAATGGACTGCATTTTACCCACAGCTTGCTTTGGTTTGGTAGTCATTTTATCACTGAGCACATGGGCTTAGACAATAGCCTTCACTTCCTGCTAACCTCACCTTAAGGGGGGTGGGGGAGGTGTAATGTTTTAAACCTGTTGAAAAGCATTTGTTTAGCCAATCACAGAGGATCCAAAAAGGGTAATTGTGTATGCTAAGGGGGTGAAATGAATGAATATACTCTTTGCATGAGGCTGGGGAAGGTCTCTCTTGCTGGGTCTTCTGGCTCTCATCCTGCCTGGGAAAGGTAACCATGGAAGGGGTCTGTAATGTGGTATGTACTTTAGAACAACACAGGTCTTCTTGGTGCCTGTTCCAAGCCACACAGCGCCTGCTTTAGTCATTACTGGTGCTGGGGGAAAACACTGTAATTTTGGTGCTGGCAATAGCCAGACCCTGAATTACACCACCAGAGGACAGGCTAGGTAATTAGTAGGGGAATGTATTTCCATACTTTGCCATGTGCAGGGAGAGCCATCTCTTAGCTTCTCCCAGCGCCCAGCTCAACACCGACGGGGACATAAGTACGCATTTAAAAGGTCTTGGGAAGCTGCACATAGGGTTGCTCACCAGGACCTCGTGAGTCGTGATCACGGATTACCATTACAGATCACGGAATTTAAATTCACATGCATTCATGTTTAACGCGAATTTGGTCGTGATCACAGTGAAAATCCGCGCTCACGAATTTGCATTGTGCACGTGCGGTAACCATTGGATGACGTTGTTGGGCCCCAGCCACAATGTTTTTCATCAACATATTTTTTTTTTTATTATGCCATCACACATAATTAATTGTGATTTTTCTTTAAAAAAAATGAAGCTTTATGCATCATTTACCCTAAAAGAAGTTTTGGAAGCAATTTAAAGGCCATGATTACGACTCGTGATTCCGAATTCCACTGTAATCACGAGGCAAATGCAAATTCGAAATGGTTCACGTGGTCATGATTACAAACGAATCCGGATTTTCACGAACCCGATTTTGCGATAACTTGAATAGTAAAAGGGGGTATTCGAGCAACCCTGGCTGCACATAGGCTATGTATTGCAGAATTCATTGTCTGAATTGTTTGCTAAGGTTTATGTCTTATCTTATTGTATTCTGTAGTTTATGATTCCTCGTACAATACATGCATTACAATCTCACATACAATATAAAGTTGAAAACATTGCATCAACAACCGGATATTGATAAATACAACTCTCGGTGGTTGTTTGGTTAAGGAAATGCATACCAACAAGAATATGATTAAAGGATATCTGAGGCGACAATGATGGATAAAAGTATTTACCTATTTAGTTGGTGGCGACTAAGGGAGGGTCGGGACCCGGTGTGGACAGTTTTCACAATCGTAAGAGGCAATCGGGGTGGGGGGGAGGGGGAAGGAGGATGCATTCCGCACCCCATCAACTTTAACCACTTGAGGACTGCGGTGTTAGCCCCCCCTAGTGACCAGGACATTTATTGCTTAAATGGCCACTGCAGCTTTAAGGTCAAGCTGCAGGGCCAAACAACTCAGCACACAAGTGATTATATTAAATATTTATTTGATTACATTTTCAATAAAATTTACTTTTTTTAAAATGTATTGTATATCCCTTCCTACCTCCCCCCGGCAGCCAATCAGCGTGATCAGCTGTCATAGGCTTCAGCCTATGACAGCCGATCTCTGTTTAGCCTGCCAGGGGGACAGCCGTGTCACACGGCTGTCCCCAGTACAGCGCTGCTGCATATTGCAGCGCTGTACAAAGTAATTAGACAGCAATTGTTCTCAGAGACTGAAGGCGAGGCGGGGCGGAGCTCCACCCCCAAGCAGGAGATGCGCGCGCAGCGTGCGCGTGATCCCCTGCTAGCCCCATAGATGACCGTTCACGCCAATGGGCATGGAGCGGTCCTGGGGCTGCCGCACTGCTCACGCCAATTGGCGTGGAGCAGTCGGCAACAGCTTAAACAACTAAATAGGCAAATACTTTTAACCCATGGCGTAGCTAAGAAGCTATGGGCCCCGGTGCAAGGTTTACATTGGGCCCCCCAAGCGCTCTATACATAAGAATTGGTATGGCGCACCGAAACCGGCCAAGGACAACCACAGAGTCAGAAGTGCAAGGAGGGGATGGGGAACAGTCTGTTAATGATTACTACACATAAAAGCACCTATAGAAGTGATTATTACCAGCAGGGTTGCTCATCAGGACCTCGTGATCATGAATTACCTGTGATCACGGGCAGTTTTGCAGGTATCCGAACTCGAATTCAAATTCAAAATTCGATACCGATTTCAAATTTGAATGTATCCGGATTTTACACTCAAATTTGGCTTGATCACGAATTTGGATTGCAGTATCCAGGGGATGACGTCATTGGGCCAATCAGAAGGCTCCCAGCCGAGGCCCTAGCAACCAATCAGAGGAGGGGAGCCTGGCCCTTCCCTCCTCTATATAAGGCGGCGTCCATCTTGAGGAACCCGTCCTTGCTTGTGACTCTGTGGTGCTGAGAGCATCTCCAGTGCTGCTGTTCATCTGAGCAAGTGTTTTTCTCACTGTTTACCCAGCGTTTTGCATCCTACACACATTCTAAACACATATATTACGTTGATTTATAGATAGATAGTGATTTGATTGTTATAGTTCAGTCAGCTAGTGTAGTGTATATACTGTATACTGTGCTAGGCTAGAGTTAGGTCTGTGTGGGTAGCCTTAGCCCACTAGCTGTAGGTAGGTTAGGGATTATAGTTAGTAGTTGTGTAGTAGTTTACTTAATATTTTGTACTGCTAGTCTGTCATATATATATATATTGTTTTTCTTATTGTATTTGTATATTATTGCACAATGAATGGCAGAGGTAGAGGGCGAGGCACCACCAGGAGAGGCAGCGCCATTGCGGCAGCCACTGCCAGCACCAGCAGGTCTGTGACTGGTGCGCCACCGTGTACATCAAAAAAGGGCGTCGGGAAAAAAAGGTGCGATAAGCAGTAATACTGTCTATAAAAATATTGTGTTGTATTTCGTTTACAAATAATGTTTTACAAATTTATAAATCATTAAAAAATGTGTATGAAATCGGCAATTATTAAAAAAACGATAATATACGGTATGTTTAATTGTTATAATTGTATATTATTGTGAATAATCTTCATTTATTGTTTCTTCTTATAATAAAATCTAAAAATATTGTTTATAACGATGATATAAATATAACTACATTCGTAATAAGTGTTGTAAATCATTAGTAAGTATTACTAAAATTTTACTAAAACTATACCTAACCCTACTCTCACACAGAATGCTCCCTGTACCTATCCCTAACCTCTAGACCCCCCTGATGGTGCCTAACCCTAACCACCCCCCTGGTGGTGCCTAACCCTAAGACCCCCCCCCTGGTGGTGCCTAACCCTAACCACCCCCTGGTGGTGTATAATGTATTGTAACTATACCTAACCCTACTCTCACACAGAACCCTCCCTGTACCTATCCCTAACCCCTAGACCCCCCTGGTGGTGCCTAACCCTAAGACCCCCCTGGTGGTGCCTAACCCTAAGCCCCCCCTGGTGGTGCCTAACCCTAACCACCCCCCTGGTGGTGCCTAACCCTAAGCACCCCCCTTACTGATCCCTTTATTATGTGGATAATAATGTTTTACAAATAGTGACTGTAAAAAATGTACTGCAATTTACGTTACGTACTAATCACTTTATTTTGTGAATAATAATGTTTTACAAACATTAAGTAAAAGAGAAAATCGACAGCCCAATATGGTGTAGTATGTTAAGATAATTGATCTAATGGTTAAGTGAGAGCAATTATACTCACAAACATGGGTTACCATTCAGGCAACCACTAAAAAGGCAGGTAAGGAGATTAGGCCTGTCCTCACTCAGGGCTAAGAAGTCGCTCTCTGTAGAAAGGAACCAAGATAGGGGGTAGCACTCCCCTCCACCAGGAGTGGACACAGTGTATTTGAATGTGGAACAGAGGCGCCAGCAGGATAAAAATTCATAAAACCTTTAAAAATGCTTGGAGGAAGTGGTGGGCTTGCCTCCCAAAAGCAGAGAAGAATGAGACAGTGACTGAGGCACTAAATCCGTTACTACAGATCTCCTGTTGTCCCCAATTTTGCCTGATGAGGCAGGCTTGACCTGCGAAATGCGTTGCACTCTTGTTTGGGGTACCACATAATAAATGTGTTGAATTTATATAAAAACTTCCTCCAAGCATTTTTAAAGGTTTTATGAATTTTTATCCTGCTGGCGCCTCTGTTCCACATTCAATTACAATCATTAAGGAATACAAATTTTAAATAATTTTATTGTGTGGATAATAATGTTTTACAAATAGTGACTGTAAAAAATATATTGAAATTTACGTTACGTACTGATCGCTTTATTTTGTGAATAATAATGTTTTACAGACAGTAAGGGATAAAATTTTATATATAATGTTTTAGTTAAATACGATAAATATGTTTAGTATTTTTATAAACGTTATTCGTCACGGGTGCATTTTCTAAACTTAAATAATCACAAGCACAGTTATAAAACATTAAAAATCTCTAGGCGCCGTTTGTAAAACATTAATAATCTCAGTCGCCCTTTTTTCCTGTTCGGCGCCCATTAAACAATATTTATTATGGGAGTGAATGGCGGCGCCCTTTTTGTTCACTACCTGCCGGCGCCCTTTTTTCCTGTTACCATCCGCCGCCAGCCACTGACTGCAGAGTTGTGGAAGGAAACAACATCAACCTTCAGTCCCCTGCTAATTTGGCCTGGTTTTTCTTTAGGTGCTGTGGTACCACCGCTAGGTGCCATGGCCTAGGCTGCCTGCTGCCATGTATGTCCTTCTGCTGCTGCATTAAACCTCCTGTCTGTGTTCCCACCACCACCACCAGGGTCCACTCCGTTATGCGCTGCTGCCACTAGCTATTTAACACACCGTCAAAATATTTCTGTTCTTGTGTAAAAAAAAAATGTTTGAGGTGTCTGGGATGTAAACTGTGCTGTCCGAGTTGTTGGGAGAACCCAACTGCGGTTGTACAACCACTTCCAGGAACCTCATGGTTGTTTATTTTTGTTTGTGCTGTGGTATTGCCGCTAGGTGCCATGGCCTGTTAAAGTGCCTGCTGCCACACGTTACTCTTTTCCTCCTCCTGCTGCTGCTTTAACCTCCTGCTGTCTGTGCTCCCACCACCAGAGTCCACAGAATTATGCACCACTAGCTATTACGCCACTACAATAGCTTTACTTAAAATAAAATTCGGAGGTGTCTGGTTTGAAAACTGTGCTGTCCCAGTTGTGTATTGGACACAATGTGGGCTTCACGACTGCTGTCCGGCACCTCCTGCTGTTGTTGTTTATTACAGCCATAGTACCAACGCTAGGTGCCATGGCCTGTCACATTGCCTGCTGCCACATGTCACTCCTCCTCCTCCTCCTGCTGCTGCTACTTTAACCTCATGCTGTCTGAGCTCCCACTGCCAGGGCCCACAGAATTATGCACTGCTGTTATGCGCCACCAGCTATTACACCACTACAATAGCTTTATTTTCTTGTAAAAAAAAACAAATTCTGGGGTGTCTGGGTTGAAAACTGTGCTGTGCCAGTTGTGTATTAGACACAATGTGGGCTTCACGACTGCTATCTGGAACCTCCTGCTGTTGGTGTTTGTTTATTACAGCCATGGTACCAACGCTAGGTGCCATGGCCTGTTACGTTGCCAGCTGCCACAGGTCACTCCTCCTCCTCCTTCTCCTGCTGCTGCTACTTTAACCTCCTGCTGTCTGTGCTGCCACCGCCAGGGCCCACAGAATTATGCACTGCTGCAAGAAGAAGAAGAAGAACCAGGTGCCAGTGAAGAAGAAGATGATGAAGACGATGGTGAGAAAGAGGATGGTGAAAAAGAAAAAGAAGACAGTGAAGAACAAGATGGAGAGAAGAAAAAGAACAAGGTGAAGACGGTGAAGAAGAATAAACAAGCAAACAAATACAGAAAAAAAAGTTTTCCATCAATTTTTTTTTATTTTAATTACACCTCCACATATATTTCATTGTGGTGTCCCTTAAAAAAAAAACAAGATGCTTTAAGGCCATTCGAATTCGTGATCACGACTCATTATCTGAATTCAATTAGTGATCACGGCTCGAATTCGAATCAAATTCTATGGTCGTGATCACGGCCGAATCCGGATTTGACCCGGACCTGGATTTGAATGTACTCAAATCGAATTTGGGTACATTCGAGCATCCCTGATTACCAGCATAGGACAAATAGAGAGCTAATATTGCTCTTGAGGGAGGGGCCCTTGGGGCCCCTCTGGCCCAAGGGCCCCAATGTGGTTGCTACCTCTGCACCGCCTATTGCTACACCACTGCTTTTATCCACCATTAAAGGACCACTCCAGCGAAAAAAGTAAGCTGTTAAAATCTGATATAACTGAATAGTCCATCTCCTAGTAAAGATGCTGTGTCACAAATTTCACTTGCACAGGTTTCCTATTTTGAAGACGTTCAACACAAATACCATGTTCTTATATATTAATAGGATATTTAAAATCTGTCTTCCGAAGCAGGAGTACAATCTTAACCTTTATCTCCTTCATCTTCACTCCATAAATGAGAGGATTCAAAAGTGGTGGTATAACAAATGGCTGCACAGACATGAGGACTCTTAGCTCATATGGGAGCTTATCTGGAATAAAACGATACAGCAAGATCTCAAAGAGAGCAGCTGTTAAAAAATTGACAATACTTATTAAATGGGGGGAACAGGTCTGAAGGGCCTTCTGCCTGACTTCTTTTGAAGACCTCAAACAGACTTTAAAAATCTTGACATAAGTGTAAAAGGTGAACAGTGGCATTAGTCCTAGAACTATGGTTGCTACCAATGTTCCAAAATAATTGTTCACTGTTGTGTCAACGCAAGAAAGTCTCACCACTGACCAATTGTCGCAGTAGATCTTCAAGATTTCTGAAGAACATAATGGAAGTCTTATAGTCAACAGAAAGTGAACACTAAAGAACACAGTAGGTTGCACGTAAGCTCCAGCAAGCAGTTTGAAAACTGAAAAAGCAGTTTGAAAACTGTCGGCAAGGTCATTATGCTGTTGTATCTGAGTGGGTTACAGATGCAGACATAGCGGTCATAGGCCATAGCTGCCAGTATAGACATTTCACAGGAGACATAGGTGTGGATGCAAAAAACTTGTGTCAAGCAAGCAATATAAGAAATGGAATGAGTCTCCTGCAGAAGATGTATGAAGAGACTAGGATAGAAGCAGCTACTACCATAGACACCATTGAAACACAAGGCTGCAATGAACACGTACATTGACTGATGAAGACTCTCATGACGTATGATTGTAGCAATTACTGCTAAATTAAGAGTAAGATTTAACGTGTAACCAAAGAAAACTATGACACAGTAAAAATATCAAGTTCAACAATAGCATAGATGGTTGAGAGAAGGTGCCATTGTTCATCTTGCTCTACAACACAAGCGCTAAAAGAAAATATGGTACATTATATGGGATGCAATCTGCACTGATCTGCCTTAACAGAGATTGTTTTATTGGAACTCTGAATGAGTTCAGTCAAGAGAAGGTGAAAGCTTATGAAAACTCCCATAATTCAGTCAAATATGTATAACGAAACACCGTGCTGGATACACCCTAAAACATGGCCAAAACTACCTATTCAGGCAATGATAGTTGTCCTGGCATTTTCCCTGTAGCTTCTGATTCCTTAATGCACTCCTTCTGATCATCATTGTGGTCACGTAACACTGAGTCCAGAAGCTATATGGATTCAGTGTCTCCAGGAGTTCTCTCACCTCAGTGTCCCGAGGAGCCCCCTAGAACAAGTTTATTGAAGAACTCTGTGGACTCCTGGAGTTCTCTGAAGTCAAAATCTGCTACCACCACATAGAGATAAGGTGTTATCAAATACTGCATACATGTTTAAAGCATTTATTGAAAGCACATGGCCTGCTGTTGTCCTCCTCTAGGATTACCTCCTCACATTCATGTATACAAGATTTTGCATGTGCTTCACCCTCCTCTACCCTCCCACAACACACCTTTGTTACCTAAACGGTCTCTCAAAACTCACTTGTTCTGACAAGCATATGCTCTAACTTAGGCCACTTCCCCTTTGTCCTAAAGCCAAGTTGCACTCCTACTAGATATCCTAAAACACACTACCTCTATGCTCCTCTGCTTGATCACAATAAAGTATTTATATACATTTTTAACAAAATTGGAGGTCTCCCTTAATAAGGTAGGCGAACATCGTTATTCTTATAGATTTATCTGAGAAACATGGTGTAATACAAAGGGCGCCTCCTATTGCTACTGTGCCTCTAGGTATGTTTATTGTGTACTACCCCACCTCTTGTTTCTCTCTTATTCCAAGTGCAGGGCTTTCTCTCCCTTTTGTGTCTTGGAATTGATTAAACATTGTATTCATCGTGTTACTTTCGTCACTGTCATTACCAATTCTGTATTTTGTATTGATTCTGTATTTTGTCACCAATGATGTATTTTGTATTTTGGTGTTGTATTCCATTTGTATTTATGTACCCCATGCTTATTTCATACTTTTATACAACAACACTCAGAAACACAGAAAACTCACTATAGGGTCAATTCATAAAAGGCTGTGTGGTAAAAAAAATCTGGTCGGGAAAATACCGCATTTGGTATTTTAGATTTTTGTGTGCTAATTCATAAACATTTTCACAGTTGCGATAGAATTGAGGTGTTTTACCGAAGTAAACTGTCGGTAACAATAAAAGAGGCATCCCAACTTCAATTTAGATGTGTATATTTTGTTATACTGCCTCTCCTTGCCCTGAATCTGCTCTGAATCTGTCTAATATGTTATGAATACACGGGTCGAATTTGCGGCTCGATTCTGTGCCCGATTGTTTTCCACGCTCGATTCTGCGGGCGATTCTCTTATCCTCCGCTTGTTTTTCTTATCTTTTTCCATTGTCCCCTGTGCAGAATTGAGCGCGGAAAAGATCGGACGGGAGATCGGACGTGTCGGAAATTATTTATTGAGCCATTTAAATGGCTCAGAATCTTACCGTGTATTCCCAGCATTAGTCTTTCCAAACAATCTATTTAATTGCCACAACGTAGAAGAACTTCAAGAAACTTTACACATGGCAGGCTTTCTGATGTTCACCTCCAGCAAATATATATCTGAAAAACAGATTATTATTATTATTTATTATTATTTAGTATTTATATAGCGCCGACATATTACGCAGCGCTGTACAGTGTATAAATATATATCTTGTCACTAACTGTCCCTCAAAGGAGCTCACAATCTAATCCCTACCATTGCCATATGTCTATATTATGTAGTGTAAGTACTGTAGTCTAGGGCCAATGTTTTTAGGGGGAGCCAATTAACTTATCTGTATGTTTTTGGAATGTGGGAAGAAACCGGAGTGCCCGGAGGAAACCCACGCAGACACGGAGAGAACATACAAACTCTTTGCAGATAGTGCCCTGGCTGGGATTCGAACCAGGGACCCAGCGCTGCAAGGCGAGAGAGCTAACCACTACGCCACTGTGCTGCCTTCAAGAGGTTAAAAACACAGCCTAGGGTATTCAGGGGAAGCCTTGCTTGTTCCATTCGCTCTGCTGCTGGCTTGGGGGAGATCTCACTGCTTCAGATGAGTCTTCATTAACATCACACAGCCCCTCTCTCTTATCGCTCTCTTATCACATCTTCAAAGCAGGCGGTATGTTCCGTGCCATTACCGCCTGCTCTAATCTTTATGAATTGATATTTACTGACATGTGTTGAGGTAATCACCTCACAAGTCAGTAATTTACCTCACTTTCAGCTTTTCACGGGGTAACAGCTTTTATTAATTGTCATTTTGCTAAGTGCTCTGTAAAGTCAGCTGTTTTCTGCATTGCCGAATGCGGTAATGCTTTATGAATCGAGGCCAATGCGGGTCCTTGCACACAAGACACTACTGAATCAACTCACATGTAATCAGTGCTTATAAAGTGCTTAGTGCAATATAGTGTCAAAACTTGACCACTCTCCAACCCGACCGGTTTCAGCCGTGCGCTGTCGTCAGGCATAATCCTGATGAAGTACAAGGCCAAAACCTATTTCTGGCGATATATGTATTTTCAATTCCGGTGGGTAGATATATTATCTGTTTTTTAACCACATTTACAACCCATTTTTCCTACTGTCCTTTGGAAACTGCTTTTCTCAAAAACAAGGTCTTTTTGATTTCCCCCCCCTTGTTTCAACAATTCTCCTTAAAGGACTGACACGGCCCAAAAAATATAGTTTCACTTACCTGGGGCTTCTTCCAACCTCTAGAAGTCATTTGGCTTCCTCACCGCAATTCTTGTCCTCTCTGGTGTTCCGCAGCCTGTAAGAATTGCCAAACCCTGATGGGTCAGTGCCTTCTGTGCATGCGTGGTCACGTGCAAGTGCTAGCATGTGAACGCGCCCACGGCGATCCTTACAGGCTGCCAGTGACACCCCGGAGCAGAACGGAGCTGTAGCGAGGGACTCAAATGACTTCTAGGGACTGGAAGAAGCCCCAGGTAAGTAAGACTACATTTGTGTTTTGGCCTCATAAGTCCTTTATCATACCTAGCAAATTTGGAAATTGTAGCACTTATGGGGGCTTTTCTGTTAACCGTTTAAGTCAATGACATGGACTTCAATGCGATTCGTAAATCTTTTTTTCAAAAAAAAATTGCAGAACCACCTGAAGTTCGAGGAAATCCTTGTGAGACTGCCAGAGGCCTTCTCACTCATCACTATTGCCAAACACGAGAATCATAGGTCCTGTATAATGAGCAATTCATACATTTTCCTAGAGATACAGTATACAGTAAAACATTGAAATGAGAGTAACTTGATTTAAGAGCGCTTTGCAAAACAAGCAAAAATTTTGACTTGATATACAAGCAAAAAAAAAGTATACATGTTTTCACATTATGACTAGTGTTGATCAAACACCCAGATGTTCGGGTTCGGGTCGGCTCGGCTCGGCAGAACATCGTTCAGATGTTCGGAATATTCGGCCGTTCACTGAACCCTATTGAAGTCTATGGGGACCCGAGCCGTGGGGGGCCGCAGAGCTGGAGGGGGTAGTGGGCAGGAAGGGGGTATTGGGCAAAGCGGCGGGGAGGGGGGTCGGACCCCCCCCTCCCTCACCTGGGTCACACGACCTCTGCTCCCCTCTAGCTTTAAAAAGTTAAGTAGCATCCGCTACTAATAAGAGGTAACGGGCTGGGATCACTCACCTCTTCCGCGTTCCAGCGTGCGCTCCACTGTCGTCACGTCCTGCAACGCCGTCCACTTACAATACAGTGGGCGGCATTGCAGGAAGTGACGCCAGTGGAACGCACGCTGGAACAGGAAAAGGTGAGTGATCCCCGCCCGTTACCTCTTAATAGTAGCGGATGCTACTTAACTTTTTAAAGCTGGAGGGGAGCGGAGGTCGGGGGACCCAGGTGAGGAAGGGGGGGTCCGTCCCCCCTCCCCGCCGCTAGGCCCAATACCCTCTTCCTGCCCACTACCCCTCCAGCTGGGCAGCCGGCCCCCCCGCACCGCTGTTCGGCCGAGCACCATGAGGTGCTCGGATGAGCTCGAGCAGAACCCGAACACCTTGATATTCGGGGAATAACGAACAGTGTCGAACATTGTTCGATCAACACTAATTATGACAACTAAGCCAATAGTTCTTCTCCCTTTGGCACTGCAGGAATTTTCTTAATTGTACTTTTTTGAGTGTAGAGACTGTGCAAAGTTACATTTCCATGAAATCCTCAAAAGTAAAGTCATTGGATAAGTTCCTTGTTAAAGCCACACACACAAAAAAAAAAGGTTGGGCGAGCCAACAGATGGCAATGATTCTGATAGTTTTAAGTGAAAGTATTGTTTGCATTTTTATTTTATACTATTTTACTATAACTGGTTTCCTCCCAGATCCCAAAAAGCATACAGATAAGTTAACTGGCACCCCCTAAATTGACCCTAGGCTACGGTACATACGCTACACAACACATACATAGACGTATGACTATGGTAGCACCTCTAAGCAACAGATAACTGACAAGACGATATACTTTGTACAGCGCTGCGGAAGATGTTGGCACTATATAAATGATTGCTAAATAATAAAAGTGGGATTTAGACGCTACTGCAGCCAAACAGAACAGCATGGCTGCCAGGCAACTGGTATCGCTTAAAAGGAAATAATTATGACAGCCTTTATATACCTCTAACCTCAGTTGTCCTTTAAAGTTTTCTGTCAAGGTTATTTATTTTGCCAGGTCTTGGAATACCAAATATATACAGTATATGTATCTTAGAGAAAAAATTTAGAGACACTGAAGCGGAAAAAAAATTATGATTTGTATGTGTAGTACAGCTAAGAAATAAAACATTAAGATCAGATACATCAGTCTAATTGTTTCCAGTACAGGAAGAGTTAAGAAACTCCAGTTGTTATCTCTATGCAAAAAAGCTATTAACTCTCTGACCAAGTTTAGTGGTGGAGAGGGCTGTTATCTGACTTTTATTATCTCAAGTGTTATTGTACTGTTTACTTTTTCTCTGCTAGAGGAGAGTTCATTACTTCACAGACTGCTCTGAAAGACTCATTTTGAATGCTGAGTGTTGTGTAATCTGCACATATTATAGAGTGATGCAATGTTAGAAAAAACACTATATACCTGAAAATAAAAGTATGAGAATATTTTATTTGCTGCTAATCTTCTAGTAATTATTCATAGTACACAACCAATTCACTATATCATATATTTTTTTTCGCTTCAGTGTCTCTTTAAGTCAGTTTATTTTGTAGCAGGTTTGGCTACAACACTTTGTGAAAGCAAGATCTCTTGTTGCTTCAGTTCAGTAAAGGTCTTAGGAATCCACAAGTTTGAATGTTTTTGCTGCAGAGTTGTTCACAGCAGCAGTACCACAACACTCTTCTGCTCACCTGATTTTAATCGGTGGAGGTGGACCACCAAAAGTAAAAAAAAAAATGTATCTGTAATATTTCTTATGTTTATAATGACAATTTTTTACATTTTAAAGTAAAAAAAAACAACAACAAAAAAACAACAAAAACACTGTGTGCTTTGAAGAAAGTGCTTAGCCTTATAATAAATAAATATATGCTCATAAATTGTCAACCCAATGCACTAGATTGGTCTATAGCTTACTTTATTGCCAACATATGTGTTCCCATTGTTAAAGCAGGAAGATCAGCCATACTTGATCTACTTACATAACACATGTATTGTACTGTCCATGTTTTGATTTCAGTGAATTTTATATAGTAAATGAAGAGAATTCTGTTCCTGGTGGGGGCCATGTCTTTTGCCCACAGTTTAAGGCTAAATCGCTTTTGTGAAGCGATTTTCAGAGCGATTTTTGAATGAATCGCTCCAAAAAATGCTACATGCAGCATGTTTGCGATTTTTAAAAAATCACAACGCTGCTGTGGGAACACCGTCATAGGGTAATTGCACTCCTACTAGGTATCCTAAAACACACTGCCTTTATATATTTTATCATATACTACCCCTCCTCCTGTTTCCCCTCCCCCATTCCCTTTAGATTGTAAGCTCGCAAGGGCAGGGCTCTCCCCCTTTTGTGTCTTGGTAACCATTATACATTTTATTCATCATGTTACTTTTATCACTGTCATTATGACTTCTGTATTCTGTATGCTGTATCATTTTTTGTATTTTGTCACTAATTATGTATCTTGTATTTTGGTGTACACCATTGTCTGTATTATTATGTACCCCATGTTTGTTTCTTACTTTGTACAGCGCCACGGAATATGTTGGCGCTTTATAAATCAATAATAATAATAGGGTAACATTAGCCAAGCGCTTTTCAAATCACTCTCGAAAAGCGCTCAGAAGCCCTCTTGGTGTGCACTAGTGTTGGGCGAACATCTAGATGTTCGGGTTCGGGCCGAACAGGCCGAACATGGCCGCGATGTTCGGGTGTTCGACCCGAACTCCGAACATAATGGAAGTCAATGGGGACCCGAACTTTTGTGGTTTGTAAAGCCTCCTTACATGCTACATACCCCAAATTTGCAGGGTATGTGCACCTTGGGAGTGGGTACAAGAGGAAAAAAAAATTAGCAAAAAGAGCTTATAGTTTTTGAGAAAATCGATTTTAAAGTTTCAAAGGGAAAACTGTCTTTTAAATGCGGGAAATGTCTGTTTTCTTTGCACAGGTAACATGTTTTTTGTCGGCATGCAGTCATAAATGTAATACATATAAGAGGTTCCAGGAAAAGGGACCGGTAACGCTAACCCAGCAGCAGCACACGTGATGGAACAGGAGGAGGGTGGCGCAGGAGGAGAAGAAGGCCACGCTTTGTGAGACACAACAACCCCGGCCTTGCATGAGGGCAAGAAGCGTGCGGATAGCAGGCTTTGTACCGCCATGCAGTCATAAATGTAATAAAGATAAGTGGTTCAATAAACAGGGACCACGCGGCAACGCTAACCCAGCAGCAGCAGACGTGATGGAACAGGAGCAGGCGCAGGAGGAGAAGGCCACGCTTTGTGAGACACAACAACCCAGGCCTTGCATGAGGGCAAGAAGCGTGCGGATAGCAGGCTTTGTACCGCCATGCAGTCATAAATGTAATAAAGATAAGTGGTTCAATAAACAGGGACCACGCGGCAACGCTAACCCAGCAGCAGCAGACGTGATGGAACAGGAGCAGGCGCAGGAGGAGAAGGCCACGCTTTGTGAGACACAACAACCCAGGCCTTGCATGAGGGCAAGAAGCGTGCGGATAGCAGGCTTTGTACGGCCATGCAGTCATAAATGTAATAAAGATAAGTGGTTCAATAAACAGGGACCACGCGGCAACGCTAACCCAGCAGCAGCAGACGTGATGGAACAGGAGGAGGCGCAGGAGGAGAAGGCCACGCTTTGTGAGACACAACAACCCAGGCCTTGCATGAGGGCAAGAAGCGTGCGGATAGCATGCTTTGTACCGCCATGCAGTCATAAATGTAATAAAGATAAGTGGTTCAATAAACAGGGACCACGCGGCAACGCTAACCCAGCAGCAGCAGACGTGATGGAACAGGAGCAGGCGCAGGAGGAGAAGGCCACGCTTTGTGAGACACAACAACCCAGGCCTTGCATGTGGACAAAAAGCGTGCGGATATAGCAGCAATGCTTTTTGCCGCCATGCAGTCATAAATGTAATACAGATGAGAGGTTCAATAAACAGGGCCCGGAAACGCAACACCATCCCAGATGTTCATTGGTCATGTTACTTGGTTGGGGTCCTGGAGTGTTGCGTAGTCATTTCCAATCCAGGATTGATTCATTTTAATTTGAGTCAGACGGTCTGCATTGTCTGTAGAGAGGCGGATACGCCGATCTGTGACGATGCCTCCGGCAGCACTGAAACAGCGTTCCGACATAACGCTGGCTGCCGGGCAAGCCAGCACCTCTATTGCGTACATTGCCAGTTCGTGCCAGGTGTCTAGCTTCGATACCCAATAGTTGAAGGGTGCAGATGGATGGTTCGACACAGCTACGCCATCTGACATGTAGTCCTTGACCATCTTCTCCAGGCGATCGGTGTTGGAGGTGGATCTGCACGCTTGCTGTTCAGTGGGCTGCGGCTGCATGGGTGTCAGAAAATTTTCCCACTCCAAGGACACTGCCGATACCATTCCCTTTTGGGTACTAGCTGCGGCTTGCGTTGTTTGCTGCCCTCCTGGTCGTCCTGGGTTTGCGGAAGTCAGTCTGTCTGCGTACAACTGGCTAGAGGAGGGGGAGGATGTCAATCTCCTCTCTAAAGTCTCCACAAGGGCCTGCTGGTATTCTTCCATTTTGACCTGTCTGACTCTTTCTTCAAGCAGTTTTGGAACATTGTGTTTGTACCGTGGATCCAGAAGGGTATAAACCCAGTAATTGGTGTTGTCCAGAATGCGCACAATGCGTGGGTCACGTTCAATGCAGTCTAGCATGAATTGAGCCATGTGTGCCAGAGTCCTACCAGAATCCTCATCATCCTCTTGTGAGCGTTGTGATAGTTGTTGTGATGCATCATAGTCGTCACCTTCCTCCTGGTCTGCTTCTGCTGACCATTCGCGTTGAATTGTGGAAGTCCAACGTGCACCGCTCTGGCCCTCGTCAGTGGTGGCATGAAATTCCTGCTCCAACTCCAGCTGTTCCTCCTCCTCTTCTTCGTCATAGCTGCTGGGGCCAGCGTTCCCTGAGGCGGATGGCCTGATGTTGGTACCATCACGCTGATCGTTTTCTCCTTCAGATTCCCCCAGTTGCATCATGACAGCTGTTTCCTTGATTTTTAACATCGACCTCTTCAGTAAACACAGCAGTGGTATGGTAATGCTGACTGAAGAGTTGTCACTGCTCACAAGCAACGTGGATTGCTCAAAATTTTGGAGGACTTGGCAGAGGTCCAACATGTTGGCCCAATCGGATCCACAGAAGCTTGGCAGCTGGCCGGATGCGCCTCGGTACTGCGCCGTCATGTACTGGACCACTGCACTCTTCTGCTCGCAAAAGCGGGCTAGCATGTGCAGCGTAGAATTCCAGCGCGTAGGGACATCACACAGCAAGCGATGGTGGGGGAGATTGAAGCGCTCCTGCATCTTGGCGAGTGCCCCCGAAGCAGTACTGGAATTTCTACAATGTTTGGACACTCGACGCACCTTCAACAGCAGATCGGGCACGCCTGGGTATGTCCTCAGGAACCGCTGAACTACTAGGTTCATCACGTGCGCCAGGCAAGGGATGTGTGTCAGCTTAGCCAACCTTAAAGCGCGAATGAGATTACTCCCATTATCACACACAACCATGCCCGGTTTCAGGTCCAGCGGTGCCAGCCACAAATCCGTCTGTTCCTTTATTCCCCTCCAAATTTCCTCCCCTGTGTGCTGCTTATCCCCAAGGCAGATTAGCTTCAGCAACGCTTGCTGACGCATGCCAACAGCTGTGCTGCACTGCTTCCACGATCCTACTGCTGCTGGGTTAGCGTTTCCGGATGAGGTACAGCTTTGAGATGCGTTGGAGGAGAAGGAGTCAGAGAGGTAGGTGCTGCTGTTATCCAGTGGGAGGGACGGCGGTGCAGCTGTTTGTGGCGTGGGCAACACCCGTGCCGTAGCAGGTGAGGAATCGCTGCCAGGCTCCACAAGGTTCACCCAGTGCGCGGTAAGGGAGATGTATCGACCCTGGCCGAACGCACTCGTCCAGGTGTCAGTGGTGAGGTGAACCTTGCAGGCAACGGCATTCTTCAAGCTTCGGGTTATTTTGCTGACCACGTGCTCATGCAACTCAGGCACTGCAGAGCGTGCAAAGTGGTAGCGGCTGGGAACCACGTAACGTGGGATGGCCACTGACATCATGCCCTTGAAGCTGTTTGTCTCCACCAATCGATATGGCAGCATTTCGCAGGCCAGAAGCTTGGCTATGCTGGCTGTTACTGCCACGGCCCGGGGGTCATTTGCTGGCAATTTCCTCTTGCGCTCAAACATCTCCGACACAGACAACTGAACCGTAGCGCTGCACACGGAAGGGCTGTTGGTTGTTGTGTTTGATGAACACTGGGAGACCTCAAGAGCACTACTCCGGAAAGTGACAGTGTCAGCGTCGTCTGATGTTTGTGAATGTTGTGAACCACGCAATGGCTGGGCTACTGCTGCTGCTGAGGCGGGTCTGGTGAACCCAAGGGAGGCAGTGTTGTTTCTGGTACCCTGTCCTGACGCGTTTGCCCAAAGAGTGGGATGTTTGGATAGCATGTGACGGCTCATGCTGGTGGTGGAGAGGTTGTTAATATTTTTCCCCCTGCTCAGGCGGGTCTTGCACACCTTGCAAATCGCCATGGTAACATCCTCAGTGCAGTCTTCAAAGAAAGCCCAGACTTTGGAGCACCTGCCTCCTTGCTGGCGATTTCTGTTTGCTCCTCTTTTGCCTCTCACTTGAACTTCCACGCTTGTGGTGCCTGAAATTGCGCGCCGCCTACCTTGTGGCACAAGGCGAACTCGTGCAGCAGTGTGTTCTTCAACAGACTCATCTGTGCTGCTGCTACGACGGCGATGTTCTCGTTCACAAACAAAATCTGGGTCTCTGTCCACATTGTCCATACCCTCCTCTTCCATCTCCTCAAACTCGTCATATGTCATTGTGGGCCACCGCCGTGGAGTAGAGCTCCCCACAACAACCTCTGCGCAGCACACTCCAACGTCGTCTTCCAGATCTTGTCGGCCGACCTCCTGCAATTGCAACCCCTCCTGCCCAAATTGCTCTGGGATTTGGGTTTCCGAGTCCTCTTCGGACTCGCCTCGTATTTCAGTGCGCGGTACATTTCCCACAGTTAACGGTTGTGAATCCAGGCACAACATTTCTGGCTGTTCCTCCATTGACCTTTGAAAGGTGGAAGTTTGTTGGGCTGGGAATAGCTCCTGCGAATACCCCATTGTGTCCTGAGGTAATTCATCGGACTGGTTATCTGGCAGTTGTGTGCGTGGTGTCGCTGCCGGTTGTGTCAGCTTTGTGCCCACTGGCTCCTTGTAACTGGCTGAGGACTCGGACCTCGTGCGTGATGTGCTGGTGCTGCTTAACCCACTGCTGGACGCTTGAGAGGTCATCCAAGTAATTATCTGGTCCTGTTCTTTTGGATTTGTGAGGGTTGTTGTCCTGGACAACATGGGTGGTATTGAGTGGGTTTTCTTGGGTGCTCCCCTGTGGCCTGTACGTGAACCGTCAGGGGAAACACCTCTTCCCTTGCCCCTCCCTCTTTCACCGGATTTCTTCCTCATTTCACTTATCCTTACAGTACACGCTGACTGGCAGCAGTACAGTGGCAGTACAGAAATGCTATACAGTACCACTATTCCCAGCAGCGACACAGAGCACAATGCTATACAGTGACGGGTGAGCGGTGTACCACTATTCCCAGCAGACACAGAACAGTGAACAGAATGCTATATAGTGTGGCTGAGCGAGCGGTGTACCACTATTCCCAGCAGACACAGAACAGTGAACAGAATGCTATATAGTGTGGCTGAACGAGCGGTGTACTACTGTTCCCAGCAGACACAGAACAGTACACAGAATGCTATATAGTGTGGCTGAACGAGCGGTGTACTACTGTTCCCAGCAGACACAGAACAGTACACAGAATGCTATATAGTGTGGCTGAACGAGCGGTGTACTACTGTTCCCAGCAGACACAGAACAGTGAACAGAATGCTATATAGTGTGGCTGAGCGAGCGGTGTACCACTATTCCCAGCAGACACAGAACAGTGAACAGAATGCTATATAGTGTGGCTGAGCGAGCGGTGTACCACTATTCCCAGCAGACACAGAACAGTAAACAGAATGCTATATAGTGTGGCTGAGCGAGCGGTGTACCACTATTCCCAGCAGACACAGAACAGTGAACAGAATGCTATATAGTGTGGCTGAGCGAGCGGTGTACCACTATTCCCAGCAGACACAGAACAGTGAACAGAATGCTATATAGTGTGGCTGAGCGAGCGGTGTACCACTATTCCCAGCAGACACAGAACAGTGAACAGAATGCTATATAGTGTGGATGAGCGAGCGGTGTACCACTATTCCCAGCAGACACAGAACAGTAAACAGAATGCTATATAGTGTGGCTGAGCGAGCGGTGTACCACTATTCCCAGCAGACACAGAACAGTGAACAGAATGCTATATAGTGTGGCTGAGCGAGCGGTGTACCACTATTCCCAGCAGACACAGAACAGTGAACAGAATGCTATATAGTGTGGCTGAGCGAGCGGTGTACTACTGTTCCCAGCAGACACAGAACAGTACACAGAATGCTATATAGTGTGGCTGAACGAGCGGTGTACTACTGTTCCCAGCAGACACAGAACAGTACACAGAATGCTATATAGTGTGGCTGAACGAGCGGTGTACCACTATTCCAAGCAGACACAGAACAGTGAACAGAATGCTATATAGTGTGGCTGAGCGAGCGGTGTACCACTATTCCCAGCAGACACAGAGTGGCAGTAAACAGAATGCTATATAGTGTGGCTGAGCGAGGTACACAGAGTGGCAGTAAACAGAATGCTATATAGTGTGGCTGTGCAAGCGGTGTACTACTATTCCCAGCAGACACAGAGTGGCAGTAAACAGAATGCTATATAGTGTGGCTGAGCGAGGTACACAGAGTGGCAGTAAACAGAATGCTGAGCGAGCGGTGTACTACTATTCCCAGCAGCGACACACAATGACTGGGGGGGACCCTGGCTAGCGTGGCTGGAGCGCGAACTACCCTGCCTGCCTACCCAAAGCTAAACCCACAGACAAATGGCGGAGATATGACGTGGTTCGGGTATTTATTTACCCGAACCACGTGACAGTTCGGCCAATCAGAGCGCGTTCGGGTCCGAACCACGTGACCCGTTCGGCCAATCACAGCGCTAGCCGAACGTTCGGGGAACGTTCGGCCATGCGCTCTTAGTTCGGCCATATGGCCGAACGGTTTGGCCGAGCACCGTCAGGTGTTCGGCCGAACTCGAACATCACCCGAACAGGGTGATGTTCTGCAGAACCCGAACAGTGGCGAACACTGTTCGCCCAACACTAGTGTGCACCAGCCCTCCCTCATTCACCTTTGTTTCCCTCTTCCCCTAGTGCTGGCTGTGTCTTCTTCTTATACAGGAAAGCTAAATAAAACTGCAATCCTGGTGAGGCAAATTATTTAGTATTATTATTTAGTATTTATATAGCGCCACCATCTTCCACAGCGCTGTACAGAACATATTGTCTTGTCACTTAACTATCCTCTTCCTTCTCTTTCAGCTTTTCTCTCCTCAACGTTTCTCCCCTTCTCTGCAGAAGGTCTCAGACAGACTATAAGTGCTTTTCTGAGCGATTTTACTGCGATCATGATTTTACCATGATTTTAAAGTAAGTCAATGGGAGCCCTTTTTTAAAAAGCTCTCAGAAAGTTCTGATGGCTAAAAAGTGCTGATAAAAGTGCTTATAGTGTGTCTGAGCCCCTAGTATTTGTACGCTGCGGGTAAGTTGGGTGCCGGGAGCGCCGAATGACGGCTCTTCCTGCTGCCAATAAACTCCCTGGCTGTGTTAAATACTATTCCCCCTCCGAGTCGTTGCAACTCTGAGGGAGGTGTAATTTGGGGTACGGCGATCACCGGAGCCCCGAATTTCCCTTACGCGCCCCGCGCAGCATATTATTGCTGCTATGGGTCTCCTAGTTTGGGTAACCGGTGCTGAGCGTGGTGCACCAAAACCACCTGCTTTGCCTTCTCTCTCCTCTCTCCAATCTTGTTATTAGAAACCATAATATAAAGCTGGCCATACATGCATCAATTGTTACGGACAGATTCTTTCACTATGATCGACTCATAATGGCTTTTCCACCTGTCAGTATTGAGTATGGATGTGGCCTATAGGGTTTTATACTATAGTAAACTGGGTCGTGGGCAGGCCAGGCAGTGATTCACCACCAATAAAAAGCAGGTAAGCAAGGCATGGATGTTGGGGGGGAGTGAAAACAGTGATGGAAGGAGGGGTATCGAAACTTTGGAAATTAGAATTAACGAGGCAGGGATCATGGCAGGGATCATGGTGCCAGCAGGAAGGTCAGTAAGGATGTGTCTGGTAAAGGGGGAGGGGATATCCAAGGTGGAAGAGGGACACATTTGAGGGATTAGTAGAGATAGTGGCGAAGAGGAGGACATAATAAGTGTGTGTGTGTGTGTGTATGTGGGGGGGGGGGGGGGTTGGGGGACGGGGGGTTGAATGAGCTTTGGGGAATTAAGGTGGTAACTTTTCTTGTGGGAGGGGTTTCTTGTGGGAGGGGTTTCACCACAGTATCAGTCATACAGTGCCCCCTGATGGTCTGTTTGTGAAAAGGAATAGATTTCTCATGTAAAAGGGGGTATCAGCTACTGATTGGGATAAAGTTCAATTCTCTTTAATCTATCCTAGGTGACTAGATAAAAGTTTAATCGACTGTCTGATGGAAATAATAATAATGATATGGCAATATGGAAATAATAATAAGAAATGGCAATTTCCTTTCAATTGGTAAACATTAATAAAGCGTCTTTTTCTCATTAGAAGACCATTTTTGAGCACTATATTTCTTCGGTTCAGTACATAAGGGCTTGCTGGAGGTTAAAAAGGCATTTTATTGACAAGTTGTAAAAATATCACCTATCACCTTTAGAGCCGTATGTGGCTCTTTAGACACTTTAGTATGGCTGTGATAGCAGCCAGCTGGGACTAACCTGCCATTCTGCTCCATGCCCCTTCTTGTAGTTGCCAGTTGGTGCAGCCGAGCCCTGCAAAACCCTCTATTTCCTCCCCTCTTGGTCTCACCACAGTGGCGGGGTGTGACTGTGAGTGTGTAACGTCAAGTGTGTTTAGCCGCCCAAGTGTGACCCAGGTTGTACTGCACTGTGCAGACTTTGCAGTGCACAGCCTCGTTCAGTGCCTCCTCCAGACTAGGCCAGCAGAATCAGCAGCCGTGAAATGTAATGGCACGCTACCCGGGCTGCTGGATAAGGTGTGATTGGCAGCCAGTGAAGGGAGTGTCAGGGGGATAGGACTGGAGAAGTATGAGGAGAGGTGGATGAGGTGTGACTGGCAGCCAGTGAAGGGAGTGACAGAGGGGGATAGGGCTGGAGAAGAGGGAGGAGAGGTGGATGAGGTGTGATTGTCAGCCAGTGAAGGGAGTGACAGAGGGGGATAGGGCTGGAGAAGTGGGAGGAGAGGTGGATGAGATGTGATTGTCAGCCAGTGAAGTGAGTGACAGAGGGGGATAGGGCTGGAGAAGCGGGAGGAGAGGTGGATGAGGTGTGATTGTCAGCCAGTGAAGTGAGTGACAGAGGAGGATAGGGCTGGAGAAGCGGGAGGAGAGGAGGATGAGATGTGATTGGCTGCCAGTGAAGGGAGTGACAGAGGGGGATAGGGCAGGGGAAGCGGGAGGAGAGGTGAATGAGCTGTGATTGTCAGCCAGTGAAGGGAGTGACAGAGGGGGGATAGGGCTGGAGAAGTGGGAGGAGAGACTGACAGAGGGGGTATAGGTCTGGAGAAGCAGGAGGAGAGGTGGATGAGGTGTGATTGGCAGCCAATGAAGGGAGTGACAGAGAGGGTATAGAGTTGGAGGAGTGGGAGGAGTCGCACAGCAGAGTTCATGATAGACTGTAGCAGGGCTAAACAGTTGTTGGAGAGGCAGGGCCGGATTAAGGCTAAATGGGGCCCTAAGCAAAGTAACTGATTTGGGCCCCCCCATCATGTCGTAATAGAATCAGAAGATGCAGCTGCACAGCAACATGCCACGCACACCGGGGCAGCCGGGCTACTGGTTGCTATGGGCAACAGCCCGCTTTCCTCTGTGGGTGCACAATGCAGGGAATAGCAGCGGCAAAATGCAGAGTGAGAGATGAATGGCTGGGACATTTGCACTCAGGGGCTGGGACACCCCTGTGAAGAGGGCGCCACCAGATATCACAGCAGCAGCACTTTCCCCCTGCATCTCCAGCTTGGCAATAGCAGAAAGCTCTGGACACCGCCAAACCGGAAGCCGTTCCCCAGACAGAATTACATAACCAACCCCACCACTGAACAACCGATTTCCTCCCAAACTAGACAGCCACCATGCAGCCTTCATCCCAGTGAATACGATAGTCCAGCAGAGAAGGCAGCCGCAGCAGGGGAGAATGACAGCACCAGATGACTCACATTCACCTTCTCCAAGCAATAGAGGTCCCGTCATCTGGAGCCCATCTGTCTCCTCTAGAGTGCTGCCGCTCTGTTACTACTACTATTACTATTTCCTACTTCCTGTCTGATCTGAAAATCAGGAAGTTCAGATCGAGCGGCTGCACTGTAAAAGAGACAGATGGGTTTCAGATGACGGGATCTCTATCACTTGGATCATGGATAGGTGAGTGAGCATTTGCCATCTGCTGCTATCATTCTTGCTGCAGCTGTGGTTCTCTGTGGGAAGGGAGGGAGGAGTGGGCAGTGGCAGAGCGCACAGTAGCAGGAGGGGGACCTAGGAGGAGAGCCTGGCTCTGAAGACAATCAGCAGCACACAGCATCATTTGACAAGACAAGTCAAGACAAATAACATTTATATCGTGCTTTTCTCCTGGCGCCAGAGCCGCAGCCACTAGGACACGCCCTATAGGCAGTGTTAGAGAGACTTGCCTAAGGTCTCCTACTGAATAGGTGCTGGCTTACTGAACAGGCAGAGCCGAGATTCGAACCCTGCTCTCCTGTGTCAGAGGCAGAGCCCTTAAAGGGACTCCGGGCAGTGCCTGTGGGTATGCCTTTAAGCATACCCACAACTAATTAATTACATCCTCACACCTACCAGCATGATGTTTGTAATTATATCCCCCTGGGTTCCTTATATTTCATTGCATTGTGCTGAAACGAGCTGCCGACTTTGGAGAAAAGTCGTCCTGTGTAATACAATGTAACTATGGAAAGATGCATATCATTTTGAAGCTCTCTTTCTCCTCTTTCCAATGATAGATAAACTGCCACCCTACGCCTTTTAGTTTTCACTATTTTCGCGATCGAAATAGCCGTGGCCGCGATTTCGATCGCGAAAATAGCGAAAACTAAAAGGCATAGGGCGGCGGATTATATATCATTGGAAAGAGGAGAAAGAGAGCTTAAAATGATATGCATCTTTCCATAGTTACTGCACTGCTCAGAGTCCCTTTAACCATTATACCATCCAGCCACCGCTGACAGGATGGCGAGGGCTGGTTTATGTGCTGATGGGGCCCCTTTTTAATTATTATTATTTTTTATTTATATAGCGCCAACATATTCCGCAGCGCTTTACAAAGCACAATAAGATGACAAGGGGAACATAGATACAACTAACAAATGTACAGCAGAGTTCCAAGCAGCACAAATATTGTTACAAGAACAGTAAACATTAGGAGGATGACCCTGCCCTTGCGAGCTTACAATCTAATGGGTTGTGGGGGACACACTAGGTAAGGGGGTGGAGGATGGATGAGGCAGTGATTCTTTGCCTCTGATTACATTGTGACAGAGAACTAAATAAGGGCTATAGAATGTTATAAGCTTGTCTGAAAAGGTGTGTTTTAAGAGTGCGTTTGAAGATGTCCAGGTTTGGAGCATGACGTACAGGCTGTGGAAGAGAGTTCCAGATAAGGGATGATGCTCGTGTAAAGTCCTGGATGCGAGCATGAGAGGAGGTGATCAGCTTAGAGGCCAGGAGAATTTCTTGGGAGGAGCGAAGGTTGCGGGAGGGACAATATCTTGAGATTAGTGAGGAGATGTATGGAGGAGACAACTCGTGGAGGGCTTTGTATGTTAGAGTCAGGAGTTTGAACTGGATCCTCTGGGTAATGGGTAACCAGTGGAGAGAACGGCACAGTGGGGCTGCATCGGAAGAGCGTGTGGAAAGGTGAATGAGGTGGGCCGCTGAATTTAGAAGGGATTGGAGAGGTGCTAGCCTGTTTTTTGGTAGGCCACAGAGCAGGGTGTTGCAGTAGTCTAGGCGGGAGACAATTGAGGCATGAACAAGTATTTTGGTGGCTTCTTGTGTGAGGAAGGGACGGATACGGAATATATTTTTGAGCTGGAAATAGCAGGTGGTGGTTAATGAGGCAATGTGAGGTTTAAAGGAGAGCTCTGAGTCAAGTATAACCCCCAAGCAGCGGGCCTTAGTGGTTGAGGTTATTGGGGTGTTGTCTATCGTTATGGTTGCAATTGGTGGGGGTGTAGATAGCGATGGTGGAAAAATCACAATTTCCGTTTTAGTCATGTTGAGTTTGAGGAAGCGGTAGGACATGAATGCAGAAACGGCACGTAGACAGTCGGGGACTCTGGATAGAAGTGAGGACAGGTCAGGAGCTGAGAGATAGATTTGGGTGTCATCCGCATAGAGGTGATACTGGAAGCCAAAAGAGTTAATTAGTTGTCCCAGGCCACGGGTGTAGATTGAGAAAAGAAGTGGCCCAAGAACAGAGCCTTGAGGTACACCAACAGACAGTGGTTGTGGAGAGGAATTGGTGTTAGAGAAGGAGACAGTGTAAGAGCGTCCAGCGAGATAAGAGGAGATCCAGGAATGTGCTTGTCCCTTGATTCCTAAAGATGACAGTGTCTGCAGAAGCAGAGCATGATCAACCGTGTCAAAGGCAGAGGAAAGGTCAAGGAGTATTAGAATAGAGAACTGGCCTTTGGATTTAGCTACCAGTAGGTCATTAGAGACTTTCGTGAGGACAGTTTCAGTGGAATGGTGTGTGCGGAATCCAGATTGAAAGGGGTCAAGTAAGGTGTTGGTAGAGAGAAAGGCAGACAATTCTGAGTGGATGTGACGTTCCAGCAGTTTAGAAGCAAAGGGGAGGAGAGAGACAGGACGGTAGTTGGATAGAGAAGTTGGATCAAGAGAGGGTTTTTTGATAAGTGGTGTGATGATAGCTTGTTTGAATAAGGAAGGAAAAGTGCCAGTGGAGATAGACAGGTTGAATAGAGTTGTTAGAGCGGGATTAAAGGAGGAGGAAAGCTGGGGGATTAGATGAGAGGGAATGGGGTCCAGGGCACAGGTAGTGAGATGCGCTTTGGAGATTAGTGAGGAAAGACACTGTTCAGTTAGTGTGGTGAAAGATGTTAGAGTGGGAGAGTGGTCATGTGGAGTGGGGGGAAGGCAATTAGTGGTGGGCGAGGGTGCAGGCGGACAGAAGGAATTTATAGGTGACGGTTGAGCTGGTAAAAATGGTTGTGTGCTGAAGCCTTTGACTCTGAATGGGGCCCCAAGCGACTGCTTTTGTTGCCTTGTCGGTAATCCGGCCCTGTGGAGAGGCACAGTGTATTATAATTTATTTATCATATAACACAGCGCTGTTTATCATCATCATCAATATCATATTCATCAACATCAGTAAATGGCTCACAAATCAAACTGTCCACTCAACACCCCTGCATACTCAACTTTGGGTAGGGGAACTTGAGGGGGTGACATGACTCCCAGCCACTCCCCAAATTAACCCTACTGCTACTCTGCATCCAACTCAAGTCATGATCTCCTCCATCCCATCCTCAGTCAGCTGGACAAAGCTTACTTCCATAGGCTGAGGTAGGTTGGCATGGAAAAATGACCCCACATCCACCCACAACCCTCATTTAAACATGCCAAAAATTCCTGTGAGGCATTACACCAACCAGGTGTCATGGATACTCTCTCTTCAAGAATACAGGCTGAAAGTAAGTGGCTAACAGTCCCATCCTGCCTCTAATAGCCTGAAGGGGAAGATGAGTGGATGCATATTTCAAGACCCCCTATAGAGAAAGCTGCATAAGGATTAGTGTGTGTGTGTGTGTGGGGGGGGGGGGGAGGAAACCCACACAGACACGGGGAGAGCATACAAACTCCGTGCAGATAGTGCCCTGGCTAGGATTCAAACTACGCCACCATGCTGCCCTCTTAAAAACATTTGGTATGTGGACCTTTTTCTATGCAGCCCCTACTCTATGGAACTACTTCCACAATCAGTGTAAGAGGATCCTTCTCTGGACAGCTTTAAGAAAATGCTAAAAACCAACCTCTTTTCCCATCAAAGTGCTTTGAGTCCCCAGGGAGCAAATTGCTATAAAAAATATTATTACTATTATTATTACTAGCCGACCCGCATCGTAGCATACACCACATCTATCTATCTATCTATCTATCTATCTATCTATCTATCTATCTATCTATCTATCTATCTATCTGAGTACAAGCCTCAGCCTTGAAGCAAGAAGAAGACGTACGCTTTCCATGAGAAAATGTATGCGTGCTCAAACACCAAGTTTAACACTAACAAGTCTGGCTTACCAAATCTGGCCTAATTGGCTATTCATGCCCCCCCCAGTATATGTTAGATAAGGTAGTTGCCCCCCAGTATCAGTTAGATAAGGTAGCTGCCCCCCAGTATAGGTTAGATTGGGTAGCTGCCCCCCAGTATAGGTGAGGTAGGTAGGTGCCCCCCCATAATGGAGAGGGGAGCCGCAGCGCCCCCCTCCCAATAGCGCTCAGGGCAGCCGCATGGCTCCAAGAAACGGGTCTGCATGAGGCAATGCTCAAGCAAATATGCATTTGCTTTCGCATGCCAAACTATACAGGGTCAAAAAACCAATACCGCAAAGCGGTCGCCCTGTGGGAATTAGTACATGCTACATTAGCACTATCCAGGAGCACCACGGGGAGGCTTCCCAATGCCCCCATACAACCGGGGGGACCGTGGGGTCCCAGGCTCTCTCACTGCCTGGGAACCACATCGGCTCCCCAGAGGGGGAGGCTGGGTGGTGCAGGCGACCCCCCCTAGAGTGTCCTGCGCCGGGGAGAGCCGTCCCCACCCACCTCCCAATATTAAAAACAGGCACTTACCTTAACGTCAATTGCGTTCTGCTACATGCACATTAACTTGGGGGCATCACATGAGAAAGGAGTGAAGCATGGGTCACCCCGAGCTTTAGAGCTCAGGGCTGACTCACATACAACACTCCAGAGGGGGGGGGGGGGGGACAGGTGCTGTCAACTCACTCCAGAGCTCACACCACCAGAGCAAGCCATCCACCACCTGCCTCCGAAGGATACAACTGCAAAAAATGCTTTCCATGTGAGAATGAATGCGCATGTAGCAGAACGCAATGGACGTTAAGGTAAGTGCCTGTTCTTTAATATTGGGAGGTGGGTGCGGACTGCTCTCTTCGGCACTGGCCACGCTTGGGGGGGGGGGTCGCCTGCGGTTCCCCCTCTGGGGTGCCGCTGTGGTTCCCAGGCATTGAGAGAGCCTGGGACCCGGCGGTCCCCCCGGTTGTGTGAGGGCATTGGGAAACCTCCCCGTGGCGCCCCTGGATAGTGTTAATGTAGCATGAACTAATTCCCGCAGGGCGACCGTTTTGCAGTATTGGTTTTTTGACCCTGTATAGTTTGGCATGCGAAAGCAAATGAATATTTGCATGAGCATTGCCTCATGAATAGCCAATTAGGCCAGATTTGCAAAGCCAGACTTGCTAGGATTAAACTTGGTGTTTGAGCACGCATACATTTTCTCATGGAAAGTATTTCTTCTTCTTGCTTGAAGGTTGAGGCACGCCCTGGGGGCAGGGCGCTACTTCTTCTTCTTGCTTGAAGGTTGAGGCACTTACTCTATTATATATCTAGATTAATATTATTAAATGCAGGTGGATGTGTCCCCGTCTAATCAGGGTTTGCAGTAGAACTTTTACTCTTCTCCAGTCTCACTTTCATTTGGTCATCTGCAAGAACCCTTGGATAGCTTGCCCCACAGAGGACCAACATTAACTGACCTCCTTTTTATTATTTTCTGTTAAGATGACAAATGATTGGGAAAAAAATATCAAACTTAATTGAGGTCAAGACTAGGAGGACTTGCTTGCTGACTTTATGGTCAATGACAAATTAACAAGTGTCCTAAAAAGTTTATGAGAGTATGTCGACCCTAGATACAGCTTGAGTTACCTGGCCTGTATACATAGTTATACATATTCTACATCAGGGCCGGATCTACCATAAGGCGCTGTAGGCATGTGCCTACAGGTGCCTGATGATGGAAAGGCGGCTCACTTCCCTAACCAAGTGCCTCTCCTCTGCCTTCCTTATGCAGTGTCCTGAGTTGACACCCGAGCAGAGTGTAAATGAGGGGTTACTCACCTGACTCTCCGCATTCCACTGATGAGATCTCCCTTCAGCTGGAGGCACCTCAACTACTCAATACTGAGGTTCCTCTAGCTACTTAATACTAATGGGCAACTGAAGCTACCTATGATGGGCAAAGGAAGTAAGGGAGAAATGACAGTTGGGCCAGCCAGCACACTTGTGGTGCGGCTCGGCGAGTGTTTGAAGGTTCATGGAGGGCGAAGTCTAATGTGCCAGAACATCTGTGCCCATAGGCTCCAGTGATGTAATTCCGGGCCTGTTCTACAAACAGTATCATTTTGAACAACCAGTCCTCTGGAGCTTTTCTCCTCTCTTCTCCTTTCTGTTGTAACATATTATTCTCTGTTTCTTGTTTTCTCACTCTCATTCTTGTAATCTGGGGTGGGTGGAAAGAGAGAGAGGGAATAATTCCTTTTCACCTCTTTTACCCTGCGTTTTGTTCCACTCTTTACTGAAGACACAGATCATTGCTGACGCCACTGGGGACTGATTCTCCTCTGGCTCGTTGTATCTTATATTTATATGTGTTTGTTTACATTGAAAGGCATATCACCCCCTCCGGCATGAGAAGCTACCACCCTGTTGAAATCTGTTTTTCTTGTGTACCCTGCCACTGCCAGTCCCCCAAGAGAGAAGACATGCCTTTAACTATCCCCTTAGTAATCCTTGCTACATTTAGTTTTCCCTGTTATACTGTTTATCTTCATAAAAAGTTGAATAAAAAAATATAAGAAACTGTGTAAAGCCCCATTTATGTGTAGTGTCAAATACTGGACTTTCTAGTACTCCAGCTCTACTGAAGTACAACTTAAAGTGGACCCAAATTAAAAATACAAGAGTTTTTCTAAATTATAATAATAAATAGCAGCCTTTTTCAGCTGCTTGATGACAAATATAAAATATTTTACATTTATTGAAGGAACCCCTCCCTTCCTTTCATATTGCCGGGACAGAATCCGGCAGACCGGTGGAGGAGATAAAAAAGAAAACAGAGGCTGCTACTGATGATGTCAAATGGGAGGTGATCTCAGCTTATGTAAGATTTCACATAGATGACGCCCCTGTGAGGGAGAGTAGCTGATGACAAACACACCCATGATCTAAAACCTCCTATTAAGCTCAGAAGTAATAGCTGCCACCTGTGTAACCCCAGTTATGAAAAGAGAAGGGTGAAAAGCATGCACTGAAATGCTCATAGGCTTGAAGGAGTGTTTATTTATCTTTGTATGTGTCAGAGTGGTGCAGCTAAATATTTTGAATCAAAAAAAAGTTTGGTTTGGGTCCGCTTTTAACCTCTGTGATGGTGGCCCTGGCCAAGAGATTGGCATTTAGATGTGTTAACAGCAAAAAAATGAGATACTTAAGAAACAGAATACTTGAATTCCTGGATAACTTATTGTAATAGAAATATATATTGTGTTTTACGATACAGGAATCTCTATAGTAAAAGCATCCTCACCCACACCATTATATGGGCATAATAATAAAGGCATGGAGTACAGTGGGATTTAACTATAAATTTCATCTCTTAATGTGTCCATATTTTTGTGCTAGATGCTACAATTTTTTTGAGATGGAACAGCTGGAACACTTTCCTTCGTATCTCCTTCAGCTTCAGACCATAAATGAGAGGATTTAGGAGTGGGGGCACCACAAAGCTTTGCACCGACATGAGAATTCTCAACTCATAAGGTAAGTTTTTTGGCTTGAAACGATGGAGGAGCACTTCAAAGAGTAAGTCGGCTACATAGTTAGTCATGGTTACAAGGTGGGGGGTGCAAGTCTGCAAAGCTTTGGTTCTGAAGTCTTTAGAAGATCGTGCGCAGACACGTAATATCTGTACATACGAAAATAAAATAAGTGATATCATCGTTATCAGGAACCCCAGAGTCAGGAAAAGTCCATAGATGTTGTTGATGGTGGTGTCAATACATGAGAGGCTAACAAGTGAGAAATTGTCACAGTAGATCTTCTGGATTGCTGAACCACATAATGGAAGTCGAACAGTCAACCAGAAGTGGATGGAAAAAGGAATGATGTCGAAAAACCAGGCTAAGACAATCAGTTTAAACACTGTAGGTAAAGACATAATTTTGTTGTATCTCAATGGGTTGCAGATACACAGGTACCGATCATAAGCCATAACGCCAAGAAGAGTCATCTCGCAGGTCCAATATGTGTGAACACAAAATATCTGGGTCAGGCAGCCAATGTAGGAAATGGTGGGGATCTGCTGAAGAAGACTTACAAAGAGATTCGGGTAGAATCCCAGACTGCCAAAAAGACCATTCAGACATAGTGCTGACAAGAAGATGTACATAGGCTCGTGTAATGCTGGATTCAATGCAACTACAGAGATGACCACACCGTTGGTGAGGAGGATCAGCAAGAAGCCAAGTAGTGTCATCACACTGTAAAGGTATCTAAATTCCGCCATTTCCCCAAACTCAAGAATCAATAGCGAAGGCGTGGAGTAGGTCATGTTAGCCATTATTTTTCCTTTTATGTGTGCTCAGAACCCTGAAAATAGAGCCATAAAATGTCAAATGGATCGGAAAGTTTCTCCATTAAAGAGTAACTGTCAGGCTGCAGAAGCTAATTTAAACCTCTATTCTCCTGTGTTAAACAGTTTAGAAGGAAGCCCAAAAGCAATTAGTGAAGATAAAAATCTCAGTTACCTTTGATGTGTGCTTATCAGCAAGGCTGTTATTCTTAAGAAGACGCAAGCCGCATACCATACTGCAAAGCATTCTGGGGCTCTCCCCTCGGCTGCTAATGAGACGTTACAGCAGCTTGTAATCGCTTAGCACTGATAAATCTCAGGCAGAGTACACTGCAGGAGTCAGCTATTGTTCCTAGCCACATGGCTCATTAATATTCACTGCACACTGTGTTGTTCAAGTAGGAGCTTATCTGTGATCAGGAAGCAGGCAGGACATGACAACACATTTGACAGAAAAACATGGAGCCTGCCATGAGCTGTCAGGAGCATCTATCTCTGCATATACTATATACAAATTCTGTGAAATCCAAACGTGGACAGTGAAATGCATATGTAATGTAAGTACAGCCAATCTTTAGCTACTGATATATGTGTTTATTTTCTCTGAGACCGTATACCTAACAGCTCCACTTTAACATACTATAAGGTACAGCCTTGACTTCTTTAGATGGTGGAGTCCATAAGTATTGCTTAATTACCAGGTAAGGAATACCAGGAAATGTGAGAATGGTGGTTAAAGGAACCCAAGGTGAGAGGGATATGGAGGCTGCCATATTTATTTCCTTTTAAACAATGCCAGTTGTCTGACAGTCCTCCTGACCCTGTGTCTCTAATGCTTTTAGCCACAGACCCTGAACAGGCATGCAGCAGATCAGATACTCCGACTCAGTTGACTCAGGTTTTACTGGATTAGCCATATGCTTGTTCCAGGGTTTTGACTCAGACACTACTTATGCCAGAAGATCAACAGGGCTGCCAGACAACTGGCAGGGTTTACAAGGAAATAAATATGGCAGCCTCCATATCCCTCTCACCTCGGTTCCCTTTAAGAAGTAGGTAAGGGCTAGGCTTGGGATAATGGTTATACAGTATATTTGACTGAAGGATACATTTTAAAAAATACCCAAGTAGACATGTGACATGATGAGATGGACATGTGTATGTGCAGTGTTAAGCAAGCATACAAATAACGAGGCTGTGTTATTTATTTTATTTTTTTTATTTTTCTGCCTGCCGGAGTTTACCTTTTAGGTATGTAAGTGAGAGTTTCTCACAAGCCGGGACTAAGTTGGACTATAGCAACTATAGTGTAACCCTCACTGGCAAGCAATTACATTCATAAAACACTTTCCAAAATAGTTTCCTGGCAGAGAGCAGGGAATAGATAAAAAAAAGGTCAGTGTAACGATTGGTGTCAGCTAAACAGATTTTCTGATTATTGGTGATATGCAGTGTCACCAATAATACAGATGCTATACCTGATTATGTGGTGATCTGCAGAATCACCAATAATGCTAGTATAGCCAGACACAGGACTACCAATGTGAGTAGTGTTTGGTGCAACAGTAATGAGGAGGAGGAGGTCTCCCGAGGAGCAGGTGACTACAGACAATGCTGCAGCCAAGGATCACCTGAGGAGCAGGCGAGTCTGGCTGTACTGCAGCTAAAGGACACCTGAGGAGCAGGTGCTATAGGTAATGATACAAGGTTGATCACCTGAGAAGCAGATGATTAAGACAGTACTGCAGCCAGTGGACACCTGAGAAGCAGGAGTTACAAACAGTGCTGCAAAAGGTGATCACCTGAGGAACAGGTGATTAAGACTATACTGCAGCTATTGGACACCTGAGGAGCAGGTGTTACAGACAGTGCTGCAATATAGCTTCACCTGAGGGGCAGGTGAATGCTACAGATCCCTCACCAGTGGCTAGGCCCACTGGCGAGAATAGAGAGGTCAGACAAGCAGAGTAGGCAACGCACGGACAGATAAGGTACAAAGACAGAAGGCTGATTCAGTGTTGAGTTCAGGCAGAGTCGGCAACGTGAATCAGATGGGCAAAGGTACAGAGTCAGCAAGCAGGAGAATAATCAAAGGAAGCAGAAGGTCATAACAGATAAACAATGTAATTAGTACTTTAAGCTATCAACAGAATCTGGCTAAGTGTGGATCCCCAGCTCCGGCTGGTTCTAGCACACTTTGGGATCTGACTAAGGTCTGAGCGCTCACACGTAAGCATTTGCAACAGCAGACACGGAGCAACTGACAGTCTGGTGCTATATATACAAAGTTGCTCCACAGCGTCACCCCAGCCACTCAGTCAATCCGAAGTACTGTTGGAGTCAGCTGACTTGGCAGATCAGCTGACTCACCTTCTATTCGCATAAAGGTCCTGTCGCCTGGCACGCGTGCGTGTAGCCCTCAATCTATGTGCAATAGAAGGACCAGGCAGAGCACCAGCATGTAACTGCGCGCCGGCTGACACGCGGAGACAGCCGCCATGCCGCCTGTCTCCGCGGCGGCATCTCCGCTATCCATTACAGTCAGTAGTTCATATATTTTAGCTTCTGGTACACTGAAAGGCTGGGTCAGCTTATGAGGCAATTTAAAATTAAACATTCTTTTCTTAGGTGATAAACAGAAAATAAAACTGCAGGATTCAAAAAAAAAAAAAAAAGAAATAATAATTTCCTTTAAATGTACCTTTGAAGTAGCACAGTGGATATCGTGCAGAAGATAGGTCGAAATAGGTCAAGCTCATGAGAAGTCTTAGATTTGTGAATATGAGCAGCTGACCAGGGAGAAAAATGGGAGGGGCCAAGGTTTAGGCAGAATGGGTACCTGGAAATCAACAATGAAATTGATGTGAAGGACAGGTAATGGAGTGCTGTCTGAATAAAGTTGATGAATATAGACTGTTTTCTCAAAATAACTGGCAGCTGGTGGAAAGATTAGCAAGAGAATAGTATAACAGTTTTCCCAGTATTTTCTCAGTGATTCTGAGATGGCTAAACCAGACATAAAGATGCTCTTTAACCCCTTAACGAAATCAGTTTTGAAAATCAGCACTCCGCAAGTTAGACATTTATACACATTATTAACTGCTTTGCTTGACCCTATTCATCTACCTTAAAGTAACTCTGACGTGAAATAACATTAAAAAAAAAGATATGGTAGTACATTACCGCCGTAGTGGAACGTTTTTGGATAGCCCGAAAGCTTCATGGATCTTCTTATACCCTAATGTTTCAGCACTGGGTCTCTCTACCTATTCAACTGAAAGGGACACTTAAGTCAAACAAAAAAAAATGAGTTTTACTCACCTAGGGCTTCCAATAGCCCCCTGAAGCTGTCCGGTACCCTCGCCGTCTCCCTCCGATCCTCCTGGCCCCGCCAGCAGCCATTTCCTGTTTCGGTGACAGGAGCTGACAGGCTGGGGACGCCAGTGATTCTTCGCGTTCCCAGACACATTAGCACCCTCTATGCTGCTATATGGTATATGATATATGCTATAGCAGCATAGATGGCGCTATTGTGGCCAGGAACGCGAAGAATCACTCGCGTCCCCAGCCTGTCAGCTCCTGTCACCGAAACAGGAAGTGGCTGCCGGCGGGGCCAGGAGAATCGGAGGGAGACGGCGAGGGCACCGGACAGCTGCAGGGGGGCTATTGGAAGCCCCAGGTGAGTAAAACTCATTTTTTTTGTTTGACTTAAGTGTCCCTTTAAGCAAGTAAAAAATAGTTTTTTGTCAGTGTGATGACATGGCCACGGACTAGCCTGTCTATACTGGGAATGCACAATTAGGAAGAAAGCACTCATGCATGGAGGGAAAAAAGCTATGAATGAGCTGCTTCTACTGGGCATGCCTGTACCTTACTCGTCGTGTGTTCCCAGTATGGACAGGTTGCTCCACGGACGTTCTCACACACTGAAGAAGTCTATTTGACTTTCTTGATTCTTTTTTGTTTCTTCTTTCCAACTCAACTCCCAAGGGATAGACCCAATTTAGTATACTGGGCTTCATCAGCACTCTCTTATGTCAGGTTTTAGGTTGCATCATTTGTTGGAATCAACATAGTCTTTTTCTATTTTTCTTTCCAGAATTTTTTTTTTTTTAATTTCACAAAAAAGACTACCAAAGAAAGAAGACTATAGAAGAGAAACAAGAGAGGAGAACCACCAATGTTACTCTGTGAGCGGTATTCCTCATCAGTCCCCTTCCAAATAACAGGTTTAATCCAACCTTGTCATACACCCCCACCAAACGTTAAAAACCTCCACTCCCTCCTGCCAGTCATTACTATCTATTTCCTTCACCTTCTGTCCCCCATTCATATGAAGCACCAAACATCTCTATTCTCTCATGCCCACCATTGGCAACTATTCACTCCCTCATCTGTCCCACAACCACACAGAATGCCAATCAGCTCTATTTTCTCATGTCCACCATGTTTACAGTTATTCATTACATCCTCTGGCCCCCACTCATACGAGTGAGCTGTCAGTCACCTCCACTCTCTTCTGCCCACTGTTACCAGATCTCCACTCTGTCAAAATTGCCATTCCCCTTCAAGCCTTCACAGGGAATGTCGGGTGTAAGAGGATCCAGTAAACACGTGGACCATCCAAGGGCTTAATTTCCTTCATTTCCTTTCAGGATTGCTTTCATTTTTCCCACCATGCAGATTACGAGGTAACATTCTGCAGTTTATCACCTTCAAAAGCAGTGTAAATGAAGCCTAAAACATAGCATGGGTACAACGGAATGGCCTTATTCATTTTTTCTTTTAAGTTTTCTCATAGGAGATAATTCTTCATCTTCTGTTTAAAATAACTATTGAGTTGGGTATTTCCTTGCATACGGTTGGCATTTTATTGATAAAGTGTGAAGATACCTAGGACTCGGAGAAAGCTTAGGAGAAAAAGTGCATTGAATAAGGGCTGCTTAGTCATCTTTTTCCACTTCAAAGACCAACTCCACAGTCCACTAAAACAATTAATGTTAGTAACACAGACATAAGCCATTGTTTACTTACATTTGATTTTGCTGTCTTAGTTCAACCTCGCATTAATTCTCTATTAACCTCCTGTTAATTCATTAGTTGAAAATCAACATACAAACAAACAATAAAACTGTGCACCCTTGTCATATCCTGACTTGATGACTGTAGTACTCTTCTCTTCCAACTGACTGTTACCATTCCAGTCCATGCACAACTCATCCATCTCTACTCTCACCTCTCTAATTTTGCCCCTCTTTGTCAGTCTTTCCACGGGCTACCTATTCCTTCAACTCTTGTTTACAATCCATGCATGGTCTAGAGGGGTTTCTGCTGTCCTGAGAAAGTAGAGTGAATTCTGCGAAACCGGTAGACTTTATCTACTGCGGAACATCCTGTTACAACCCTCGGGACTTGTGACCATTACTGGCCAGACTTTCCTTGTGATACCTAGACCGGGTGATATATTCTTTATACCCTCCTATGTACTTATACATCCCATTACTCACCAGCATCATAAGCACTTTAATTTAAAGGTGTTTGCACCTACTTACACATGTACTTATGATATGAATTTTTTTTTTTTTTTTTTGCACTCCATATGAATTGATTTGTTTGCTGGTATTGCACTTATCCTTGCACGCTGCACTTTTTATATTGAACCCGGGTTGACAATATGACGGACGCTCAGGATTGAGCATTACGACAGTATAATCGTATTCACCTGTGACGTTTCTGGTCTTTCACAATATATTTGGCAACATATTAATTCTGACATATGAAATATCTTCAAATGGTAAGGGGGTTGCTGAAAAAGTTAATTGCATATGGCCCATTGAATATTTACTACTACCTTTGAGTGGTGCTGTCATTGATGAGCATCTGTTCTCACTTTTTCCTTAAAGGATACCTGAACTGAAATGTGGCATAATGAGATAGACATGTGTATGTACAGTGCCTAGCACACAAATAACTATGCTGTGTTCCTTTTTTTCTTTCTCTGTCTGAAAGAGTTAAATATCAGGTATGTAAGTGGCTGACTCAGTTCTGACTCAGACAGGAAGTTACTACAGTGTGGACCTCACTGATAAGAAATTCCAACTATAAAACACTTTCCTAGCAGAAAATGGCTTCTGAGAGCAAGAAAGAGATAAAAAGGGAAATTTCTTATCAGTGAAGGTCACACTGTAGTCACTTCCTGTCTGAGTCAGAACTGAGTCAGCCACTTACATACCTGATATTTAACTCTTTCAGACAGAGAAAGAAAAAAAGGAACACAGCATAGTTATTTGTGTGCTTGGCACTGTACATACCCATGTCTATCTCATTATGTCACATTTCAGTTTGGGTATCCTTTAAAGTGATCCTAAAGTAAAAAAAATGACTTTTACCTCACCTGGGGCTTCAAATAGCCCCCTGCAGCTGTCCGGTGCCCTCGCCGTGTCCCTCCGATCCTCCTGTCCCCGCCGGCAGCCACTTCCGGTTTCGCCGTCAGCTGCCGACAGGCTGGGAACGCGAGTGCTGCTTCTGCAGCATCATGACCCCAGAGGTTACAGAGGTGAAAGCAGAAGAGAACTGTACCTCTGAGTGGAGGGTAGCAACAGTAATAGACGCAGCCTGATCTGCTGATCTGGCTATCAACAACCCCCCTCCCTCCCCACCCTGGATCAGGTGGCATGCTTTTTCTTTAGTTTAGATACCGCCTGGGGTTCTCTTTAAAGACCACTATCAAAAATACATGCGTACAAATGAGAAATACATTTCTCCCACAGTAAAATGCACCGGACATGACTAGAGCTGATCATAATCTGCTAATTACGATTGCACTAAATTTTGCGTACGTTTTCACAATTACAGCCATAAGTAATTACTATTTGGACATTCAATTGATTTCCTGTAATCCATTCATATATTTTGTATAATTTTCACACAATGTTGTACTGATTTTAGCTGTTAATAGCAAAACTATTGCTATTATCAAAAAATAAATACATTGCTAGTTATGTTAAGGGGGAATAGTAGAAATAAGCTCCAAAAAAGATCTTGTAGTTTTGAGAAAATTGATTGTAAAAATGAAAATGAAAAATGATTTTTAAACTCAGAAGAATGACAGTTTAAAAAAAATTCCTTTCTTTTTTTAAAAATTGAGTTTCTGAAAAACTACAGTCTTTTTGAAAAATTGTTTTTTTTTACTTGTTCCCGCTAGAGATGTCGCGAACGGTTCCCGAACCATTCGCCGGCGAACATCTCAGTCTATCTGCGCCCTGTACTACTTCCGGGTCGCTATGACCCGGAGTAGTACGCCTGCGCTGACCCGGCGGTGCGCATCCTAGATTGCGCTCCTGTTGCCGGGCACTTTCTGCGCATGTGCGTGACGTCATGAGTGACGTTTATGAGGGATTGCAGAGTGCAAGGGGACCTTAGTGGGGTTTGGGATAGCAACAGAGGCTGGGCTGTATAGGCAGATCCAGCCTCTATATGCAGATAACATTCTTTAAACCAACCTCAGATTCTCTTTAAGAATAACATGTTGCATGACTTCAACATGTGTTTCACTGTCTTATGTTTTTAAAAGCATGGGCCCAAATGCATTGTACTTTTTCTCTTGAGTCTTCTCCTAAGTGATATTTTCAAACTTGTCAATAACATGCCTTTTAAACCACCAACAAGCTAAAACATATTTGGAATAGTTTTGATAGTACTTTTCCACCTACTTTTTGGTACTTTTTCAATTGCAAAGTGCTGAAAAGTTATTCTAAATAGAAGATGAAAAATATCTCCTAGAACACTCAGGAGAAAAATGAATTGCATATGGGCCCTTGTCATAAAATCCCCGTTTAAACCCCACCAAGCAAGCAAATACTCAAAATAATTTTGATCGTACTTTTTCACCAAGGTTTTAGGTATTTTTTTCAGTTTTAAAATGCTTAAAAGTTTTTTTTTAAATAAATGAAAATGATCTCCTGGGAGATAACTGAGGAGAAAGTTAATTGTATATTGGCCTTTGTCTATAAAATGCTTTTTAAACCACCTGCAAGCAAGAAAACACTCAAAATAATTTTGATAGCACCTTTTCGACTACTTTTTCATACTTTTTTCAATTGTAAAGCGCTGAAAAGTAAATTTACAGTGAAGATGAAAAAAAATCACCTAGGAGAAAACCTGGAGGAAAAAGTTAATTGCATATGGGATGTTAAGTAAGTGGAGGCAGGTCAATGAACCAAAATAAAAAAATGTGGCTTTTTTTCTCTAAATGCACTGCAAAGCAACCTGTTGGTATAAATCAACACTCTCAAAAATATCTGATTTTAAAGCGGAAAATAACCCTGCATTTCAACTTTGCTCTAAAACATTATTTACAGCATATTATATGCAACCAGCATTTTTTTTTTTTACTAGACCAGCATTGGAAGGGTTAGACAGAGTTTTAAAGTTCCTGGAGATTTCTGCAGACGCATCCGAAGCTGAAATAGATACATTTTGTTTACATAAATGTATCTAAGTGTTGAATGTGACTCACTCTCTCTGACTGAGCTGGAGGACAGTCAAAGTGTGTAAAGCTAAGTACACACTGGGGGACAATTGTAGCTGTCGCTAGCACACGGGAGCGTGTGCGCGACAGCTCGGCGACAGCTCGTCGCCAAGTCCCTCTGCATCCACATGGCAGCAGAGGGATTAGCGATGCGGCGGAAGCTGTCGCCGAGGTTCCTCCCCCCCGCCGGAAGCTCTGTGTGCTGTGTGTGGGTTGCTGTCGCTAGCCCGCATACACATGCGGGTCTAGCGACAGTTCCGGCGAGGTTGCGGCGACAGCTGTAGCCGGCGATTGAACATGTCAATCGCCTGGCGACAGCTCCGATGGGCGACGGTTCGGGGTGCGCGCGTCATACACACGGGCGAACTGTCGCCGCAACACGCGCGTGCCACGTGGTTGCGGCGACGGCCGTACCCCGTGTTTATGAGCCTTAACATTCAACACTTAGATACATTTATGTAAACAAAATGTATCTATTTCAGCTTCGGATGCGTCTGCAGAAATCTCCAGGAACTTTAAAACTCTGTGTAACCCTTCCAATGCTGGTCTAGTAAAAAAAAATGCTGGTTGCATATAATATACTGTAAATAATGTTTTAGAGCAAAGTTGAAATGCAGGGTTATATTCTGCTTTAATTTGATCTGCAAAGTTTGCTGAGCTGAAAAATGGAGCTCAATGCAACACAGCTGGTTACAAAAAAGTCTGAATGCTATAATTTCACAGCCTATTCTGTTTGTAATCTAACATATGTAATAGATGTATACCGTAGTGCAGAATACAATGGCTCTTTTAAAAGAGCAACACAGTTAAAACAGAAGAGATAATAAAATCTAACATACTCACCTCAACTTCAGTCCATCACCACCCAGTCACTACTTCCCAAGTCTTGACTGCCTGATGCTTCTTATACTGACAGTCTGTTCTTCCATAAATAATGGGCCAATGGGGAAGAGTGCCTCATTTTCATGATTGCATAAAGGATCTTTTGTTTAATGACTCTCGTGGGATTTTCTAAAAGGAACCTGAACCTACAGGGACCTGTGGATAGAGTCAACATCAAGGGAATCAGTTCAGAACACTTGATATTAATCCATCCGATCTGTACAACAATTTTCCAGTGAAAAAAAAAAAAGTGCTTTTGTGCATTGACAAATGCAAAAATTCGAAACCACTCAGTCAGAGCCCTTTTACACTTCACATAGTATTTCACATCGCATAGAATTGTCCCAGCGCCCCGCCAAAATAGTAATAGCCCTATGGGGCTATCATATTGAGCAAGGTGCGGTGTGGTGCAGTGGGCCCCGTCGTAATCAGTGGCGGCGCTACACTGGGGCTTGCCCAGGCTTCGGCCCCAGCTGGCAACTTGTTAGCCCCTCTTAAAGCCCCCCTGCTGGCCGTGGCCACCGCAAGTCTGTACTTGCGTATTTTCAGAAGAAGAGAAGGAGGATTGGAGGGGGGCTGGCCTGCTGGCTGTCAGATGACAAAAAATAATCGAGGCGCCAGCCGCGCTAAGGGATGCGGGAGCCTGCTTTATTCCTCCCTCCCTCCTTCCTTCCTATGAATGCCCCCACCTGCTGTGAATGACTGTCCCCCCCGTAGGCAGTGTGTGCGGAGCAGAGCGGAGCGGTAGGTCCTCTTTACCGCAATCCATGCTCACCGGCAACTAGTCTCTTGCTTCCTGTTTACCATGACGTCACAGGAAGCAGGAGACTAGTTGCCAGTGAGCATGGATTGCGGTAAGAGGACCTACCGCTCCGCTCTGCTCCGCACACACTGCCTACGGGGGGGGGGGGGGGGGACATTCACAGCAGGTGGGGGCATTCAGAGGAAGGGAGGGAGGAATAAAGCAGGCTCCCGCATCCCTTATTAGCGCGGCTGGCGCCTCGATCATTTTCTTCCTGTCTTCTCTCCCCAGGGCAATCTCCTCACACACAGGGGCACCTTCCTCCCCACCCACGGGCATTCTCCCCCCCTCCACTGACGACCTCCCTACCCACTGGCACCCTCTTCCCCACCCACTGGCACCCTCCTCCTACCCACTGAGACTATCCTCCTACCCACTGGCACCTTTCTCCCCCACCCAGTGTCACCCTCCTTTCCACCCACAGGTACCCTCCTCCCCACCCAGTGTCACCCTCCTCCTTCCCACTGACACTCTCCTCCTACCCACTGGCACCTTTCTCCTCCACCAAGTGTCACCCTCCTTTCCACCCACAGGTACCCTCCTCCCCACCCACTGGCACCCTCCTCCTACCCACTGACACCCTCCTCCTACCCACTGGCACCCTCCTCCCCACCTAGTGGCACCCTCCTTTCCACCCACAGGTACCCTCCTCCCCACCCACTGGCACCCTCCTCCTACCCACTGACACCCTCCTCCTACCCACTGGCACCCTCCTCCCCACCCAGTGGCACCCTCCTTTCCACCCACAGGTACCCTCCTCCCCACCCAGTGTCACCCTCCTCCTTCCCACTGACACCCTCCTCCTACCCACTGGCACCTTTCTCCTCCACCCAGTGTCACCCTCCTTTCCACCCACAGGTACCCTCCTCCCCACCCACTGGCACCCTCCTCCTACCCACTGACACCCTCCTCCTACCCACTGGCACCCTCCTCCTACCCACTCGCACCCTCCTCCTCACCCAGTGTCACCCTCCTTTCCACCCACAGGTACCCTCCTCCCCACCCAGTGTCACCCTCCTCCTTCCCACTGACACCCTCCTCCTACCCACTGGCACCTTTCTCCTCCACCAAGTGTCACCCTCCTTTCCACCCACAGGTACCCTCCTCCCCACCCACTGGCACCCTCCTCCTACCCACTGACACCCTCCTCCTACCCACTGGCACCCTCCTCCCCACCTAGTGGCACCCTCCTTTCCACCCACAGGTACCCTCCTCCCCACCCACTGGCACCCTCCTCCTACCCACTGACCCCCTCCTCCTACCCACTGGCACCCTCCTCCCCACCTAGTGGCACCCTCCTTTCCACCCACAGGTACCCTCCTCCCCACCCAGTGTCACCCTCCTCCTTCCCACTGACACCCTCCTCCTACACACTGGCACCTTTCTCCTCCACCCAGTGTCACCCTCCTTTCCACCCACAGGTACCCTCCTCCCCACCCACTGGCACCCTCCTCCTACCCACTGACACCCTCCTCCTACCCACTGGCACCCTCCTCCTACCCACTGGCACCCTCCTCCTCACCCAGTGTCACCCTCCTTTCCACCCACAGGTACCCTCCTCCCCACCCAGTGTCACCCTTCTACCCACTAACACCCTCCTCCTACCCACTGTCACCTTCCTCCCCCACCCACTGGCACCCCCCTTTCCACCCAGTGTCACCCTCTCCAACCCACTGTCACCCTCCTCCGCAAACTCATTCCTCCCATTGTCACCCTCCTGCAAAAGCAGAGGTGTGGCTTAAGGCCGCACAGGAGGCGTGGCTTAAGTGTCCCTCTTTCCCATCTTCAAATGTTGGGAGGTATGGTAGAGCGGCCCGCACGGGAACGTTCCTAGCGGTTACATTTGTGTGTCACGTGACGATGAAGACGTCCGTCATGTTACACGCACACAGTGTGCAATGCGCTTGCCTCGCCTCAGTCGCCTGCCTGACCCACCCGCCCAGCTTTAGAGAGGCTTGCTGCCGCTTTTCGTATGACAGCCAGCAGTTAAACAGCAGCAGGCAGCACCGGGGGACTTTGCAGCCGCCAGCCACACCAGACCAGACTGCGTCACTCACTACTAGTGAGTGACTCACTCACGAACAGCACGCGGCACACTATGTCCGAGGACGAGGAGGAGGACAGCCAGCCATTGACACCCGTTTAGCAGCAGCAGGAGGAGGACTCAAGGTGGGTGGGCAGCCAAGCCAGCCAACTTTAATGATGTTTTTTACATGTGATGTTGGCACCAGCCAGGCCTGAGCTGCCATGGGACCCCCAGCCCACCACCACCAGTCAGGCCTGAGCTGACCTGGGGCCCCCAGCCCACCACCACCAGCCAGGCCTGAGCTGCCCTGGGGGGCCCCCAGCCTACCACCACCAGCCAGGCCTGAGCCCTTCCACCCAGCCCACCACCACTAGCCAGGCCTGAGCTGCCCTGGGGCCCCCAGCCCACCACCACCAGCCAGGCCTGAGCTGCCCTGGGGCCCCCAGCCCACCACCACCAGCCAGGCCTGAGCTTCCCTGGGGCCCCCAGCCCACCACCACTAGCCAGGCCTGAGCTTCCCTGGGACCCCAGCCACGCAGGCATGAGGCCTCTAGCCCACCACCAGTCAGGCTTGAGGTGCCCTGGGGCCCCCAGCCCACCACCACCAACCTGACTACATATACTGGGGACAGCTATACTCCTGGCTACATATACTGGGGACATCTATACACCTGGCTACCTATGCTGGGGACACTGTCTGTCTGTCATTATGTGCATTTACTGGTGAAAAGTTGTCTCTTATGTGCATTTACTGGGGAAATGCTGTCTGTCATTATGTGCATGAACTGGTGAAAAGTTGTCCCTTATGTGCATTTACTGCGGAAACGCAGTCTGTCATTATGTGCATTAACTGGTGAAAAGCTGTCCCTTATGTGCATTTACTGCGGAAACGCAGTCTGTCATTATGTGAATTAACTGGTGAAAAGCTGTCTCTTATGTGCATTTACTGGGGAAATGCTGTCTGTCATTATGTGCATGAACTGGTGAAAAGTTGTCCCTTATGTGCATTTACTGCGGAAACGCAGTCTGTCATTATGTGCATTAACTGGTGAAAAGCTGTCCCTTATGTGCATTTACTGCGGAAACGCAGTCTGTCATTATGTGAATTAACTGGTGAAAAGCTGTCTCTTATGTGCATTTAATGGGGAAACTGTCTGTCATTACATGCATTAACTGGTGAAAAGCTGTCTCTTATGTGCATTTAATGGGGAAACTGTCTGTCATTACATGCATTAACTGGTGAAAAGCAGGCTCTTATGTGCATTTAATGGGGAAACTGTCTGTCATTACATGCATTAACTGGTGAAAAGCAGGCTCCTATGTGCATTTAATGGGGAAACTGTCTGTCATTACGTGCATTAACTGGTGAAAAGCAGGCTCTTATGTGCATTTACTGCGGAAACACAGTCTGTCATTACGTGCATTAACTGGTGAAAAGCTGTGCATTTACTGCAGAAACGCAGTCTGTCATTATGTGCATTAACTGGTGAAAAGCTGTCTCTTATGTGCATTTAATGAGGAAACGCAGTCTGTCATTACGTGCATTAACTGGTGAAAAGCTGTCCCTTTATGTGCATTTACTGCAGAAACGCAGTCTGTCATTATGTGCATTAACTGGTGAAAAGCAGGCTGTTATGTGCATTTACTGCGGAAACGCAGTCTGTCATTACGTGCATTAACTGCTGAAAAGCTGTCCCTTTATGTGCATTTACTGCAGAAACGCAGTCTGTCATTATGTGCATTAACTGGTGAAAAGCTGTCTCTTATGTGCATTTAATGAGGAAACGCAGTCTGTCATTACGTGCATTAACTGGTGAAAAGCTGTCCCTTTATGTGCATTTACTGCAGAAACGCAGTCTGTCATTATGTGCATTAACTGGTGAAAAGCTGTCTCTTATGTGCATTTAATGAGGAAACGCTGTCTGTCACTACGTGCATTAACTGCTGAAAAGCTGATTCCTATGTGCATTTACTGGTGAAAGGCTACCTGTCATTATGTGCGTTTACTTCATTTTTTTCCATGTAACTACGTTAGCTGGTACAACTACATTACAGTTAGCCCCGCCCACATGACATCATGACCACGCTCCCCCCAAGCCCGGCCTGCCAGCCCTCGTGCCCCCTTTGAGCCCCCCCAAAAATCTGAAGCTGGAGCCGCCACTGGTCGTAATGCCACAAGAGCTTCAGTGTATGTGTAGAACCAGTGGTAGTGAGGCATGCTTATATTGGAAAGTATGCACCCACAGTATAATCACACTGCAGTGGGGTTGCTCGAATACCCCCTTTTACTATTCGAATTGTAGCAAATTCAGGTTTGCGAACAGGGGTGTCTCAATCCCCAGGCAACTCTAAATGTTCGCAATATGGAAAGGAGAAAAGCGGGTTGGCACTACTGCAGGAGCGGGTATCTTACGGTGCCGTTGCGGCAATCCCACTATCAGCCAAGCGTGCTCAGGTTGTAAGGCATAAGCATAGTGGCAGAGGAGGCAGGAAGTAGAAGAAACCGGCACTGCTGAAAGCTGTATTTATTGTCCAATATAAATAGTGGTGCATACACATGCAATAAAACAGGCTGTAAGCGCTGTAGTACAAAAAACAAAAGCTCAAAATGCTGGTGGAATACCTTGTGGTGCGGTGGGTGCCGGGTGCTTTAAGCCACCAGCATTTTGAGCTTTTGTTTTTTGTACTACAGCGCTTACAGCCTGTTTTATTGCATGTGTATGCACCACTATTTATATTGAACTCTAAATGTTCGCCTGGAGCGCCGTGTCCGATCCGGTCTCAGTTGATTTTCTAATGCTAAGTGTGCAAAATCCACCGCTGTATCAATCGAGACTCGATTGAACATGTCAGAAATAATCGATCAATGAGATCGATCCCATCAACCGAGCGGGAAATCGCATTGTGTGTACCCAGCAAAAGGTGCCATGTCCATTTCCGAATTGGGTATGTCACCAGTGCTGCTGCAATGCAGAATCACTTTAGTTATGCCATGCACAGTTATAGGGATTCAATTGCACGCTATGGAGAACTGCTGCACTGCTGTCCGGATTGGCAAGCGATCCAGGCAGCAAGCTATTGTTTAAATAGGCAGCGTTTTCCCATCTGCATATTTAGACTTAGTGAAAACGGGCTTTTTGCTTTTACAGCATAAGGGCTCATTCACATCATAGGTGCTTCAGTGCGCATTTTGGCAGCTCATATGATATGCAACACGCAAGAATGGCAAAAGTGCATAGACAGCACTTCTGGGCTGCACAGCAGTGTAAGGCCTCGTTCATACCTCAGGAGTGCAGATGGCCGTGCGATCCGAACGCAGCGCATCGGATCGCACGCCATCTGCGCCACTGCCCGCTGCGCTGCTGCTCCCATCCATTGACAGTGATAGTATCAGCTCTGCGCTTCCGGGCAAAATGCAGGCAGCAGTATGCAAGCACTTCCTAGTGCATCGTACTGCTGTGCAGCGCAGTAGATGTGAACGGTAGAAGGTCAGTCTATGCCCTTCTGCCCTTCCTTTCGTTTCAGCACATCATACGCACTTCCATATCCACACGGAAGCGCGTATGATGTGAACGAGGCCTAATGAGCTATCGCACTGCTGCATGCAGTTTTCAGGAATCACAGTGCTGATCTCATTAACTGTATCTCATTAATTGTGATCGTTCGCGTTGCGTTCCGATAGCACCGCCAGTCTGCATCAATGATGTGAATGAGCCCTTAGGCTGTGTTCCCACCTGCTGTCCTCTCCAATGGTCCGCTGTGATCCAGCTTTAGTCCAAGGCAGATAGGGCCCCCACAGGTGCAGAATGCTCAAGGACACGGGAGCGCGATGAGGGGTGCGGGCACACTCGAGATGTGCATGCACAGAAGCCCGCAACTGCCCAGCAGGAACGGAGGAATAAAGTGGCAAAACGGAGGGGCTGAAGAGGACGGCGAGTGAGGCTATGGAGCTTAACCCTCCTGGCGGTTTGTCAAAATCAGCCAGGGGGCAGCAAATACGTTTTTTTTTTTAATTTTTTTTTTTTCATGTAGCGAGACGAGGTCTCGCTACATGATAGCCGCTGCTGAGCGGCATCCCCCCAGCCCCTCCGATCGCCGCCGGCGATCGGAGATCAGGAGATCCCGTTCAAAGAACGGGATCTCCTGGAGGGCTTCCCCCGTCGCCATGGCGACGGGGCGGGATGACGTCACCGACGTCATCAACGTCGTGACGTCAAAGGGGACTCCGATCCACCCCACGGCGCTGCCTGGCACTGATTGGCCAGGCAGCGCACGGGGTCTGGGGGGGGGGGCGGCTGCGGCGACGCGTATAGCGGCGGATCGGCGGGTAGCGGCGGCGATCGGGCACTGCACGCAGCTAGCAAAGTGCTAGCTGCGTGCAGCAAAAAAAAATTATGCAAATCGGCCCAGCGGGGCCTGAGCGGTGCCTCCCGGCGGCATAGCCCGTGCTCAGCACGGGCTTACCGCCAGGGAGGTTAAGGAAGCCCCAGGTAAGTATAAATAGGGGCTAGTGAACCATCTCAGGTTCACTTTAAAGGACAACTGAAGTGAGAGGGATGTGGAGGCTGCCATATTTATTTCCTTTTAAGCAATACCAGTTGCCTGGCAGCCCTGCTGATCCTCTGCCTCTAATACTTTTGGCTATAGATGTTATTGGCATTATTAAGACACTACTGCAGAGCAGCACGGCTGCCAGGCAACTGGTATTGTTTAAAAGGAAATGAATATGGCAACATCCATATCCCTCTCGCAGTTGCCCTTTAAGGTTAATAGCTATATGTGGTATGTCCTGCTACAGCAGGGGCATAACTGTATAACCAAGGGATCCTTATCAAACTAATCTTAAAGTCTATACACACACCAGGTGGAACTTGTCCAAGGAGGCTGATAACAACCACCTTTGGTAAAAAGCGTGTACTGCAGCACCCGATGCCCCATGACTGCTTGGCTAGCGAAACACTTTGGTGGATCACATTGGGCAAGCGACAGAGAGCAGATAGCATTGCTCTCTCTACTTAATACCCTTGCTGCACGACATCACTCCTGCATTGCCCCCAACATAGAACAGAATGCATTGTTTCCTTCCAAGCAACATGTCTGCACAGCCTTCGTCCTGCAATGTCGCCTGAGGAATTGGGTTCCAATAGCCATTGAGTGACACTGAGCATATGAACGGACCTTTAGAGCCTTAGCATTTAAGACTCCATCATGAATGTTTTTTACAGTACCCCTGAACCAGGGTAAAATCTATTGAAGGATGCCCATTGTGGGCTAGGTTACCTTTGTAGAAGTGTCCTGGCACTGCTCGTTATCCTCAGGGTTACCCCCATTAATCCACCAACCCCCAGCTATTCTAAACTGCCAGGCGTAAGTTTTGATCGGCACAATAACAGACAATGCTTGTGAATGAGCACTTGCTTTCTCTGTGTTTTCACCGTTTGGAACTTACAGTTCTGATTTGCACTTCGCCACTAGGCGGAGCCTCCTGGATTTCATATTCGACTGGAGGATTCCGTCAAATATGAAGGGGAGGGGGGGGGGGGGCAAGGACAATGAGCTTCTATCATTTTTTTTTTGTCCTCAGTTCAGGGGTACTTTAAGTTAAGGAAAGACCGTTTTAAGGGAAAAGATTCTTCTAATTATGAAAAATATGTCACTGCTATAAGAGCCACTTACTGAAACAGTACCCGACCGAATGCAATAAGTAAAAAATATTGAAATGTTTTGTATGACAGCTCTCCTCTTCTATCTCCTTTTTGCCTGTAAAATCAAAATCTGGACATAGTGCATTACTGTCGTATATTTATATCACCATACACACTCCCAGTGCTAAAACGTGCGTTCACCCGTGCTCCACTCCAAGTGCATAGGTTATCCACACCTCCCCTATAGGGTATATGCTCACCAGATATATGCTGCTTTAAATGCCAACAAGGCCTCTAATATGAATCAGCCAATTATCGATTTGGTTTTCAACTCCAATAGGTTTTAATCCAATCCTCATAAAAATATATAAAAAACAGAACATAGCATAAAACCTTTTAAAAACATCTATATCCTGCGCTCAGTGCGCACTCACGTAATTCTGTTGAATGACAAGCGTATCGGGCTCTCTGGCCCAGCGGTATTGCCCTCTCTGCAGATTCGGCGTCCCGTCCCCGCTATGGCACATCCGCGTCTCTGCCAATGTTAGATAATCCCGGCGATGTAATTGGCGGCTCCTTGTGACGTCAGACACTCCTGGCTCTGCCTTACGCGTTTCGTCCTTGCGGACTCATCAGAGGCAATACCGCTGGGCCAGAGAGCCCGATACGCTTGTCATTCAACAGAATTACGTGAGTGCGCACTGAGCGCAGGATATAGATGTTTTTAAAAGGTTTTATGCTATGTTCTGTTTTTTATATATTTTTATGAGGATTGGATTAAAACCTATTGGAGTTGAAAACCAAATCGATAATTGGCTGATTCATATTAGAGGCCTTGTTGGCATTTAAAGCAGCATATATCTGGTGAGCATATACCCTATAGGGGAGGTGTGGATAACCTATGCACTTGGAGTGGAGCACGGGTGAACGCACGTTTTAGCACTGGGAGTGTGTATGGTGATATAAATATACGACAGTAATGCACTATGTCCAGATTTTGATTTTACAGGCAAAAAGGAGATAGAAGAGGAGCGCTGTCATACAAAACATTTCAATAACCAGACTGTGGACTTTTTGATAGCGAAGACTCAAAGGTTAATTGGTTGATGCGGATATTGAACAGTGAATAGGTTGATGTGGATACTGAATTGCAGTGGGCGCAGTTTTTCATAAACTTTATAAGTAAAAAATATGATTGTGATTATTCACTGCATTTCTCCCTTGGCCAAAATTGCAGGACTGAGGCTGTACAAATGCATCACTAGCCTGTAGGCTAGCGATGCATTTTGTTGCTATGCAGGAGGCCCAGATCCAAACTAAGAATGTCAAGACAAACCACTTCCACTTTTAGGCCACACCTCAGACCACGCCCACAAGCTGGAGTCTCCCCCTTCCCCCCCAAAAAGGTGGCAACCTTAGGGACCAGGCATTTCGGGTGCCACTGCCGGCTGTGCTGCACTGTCTTGCACTCTGCAGAGACCCTCACAGTGAGTGCCCCTCTTGATGTCACATCATGCATGTATGTAAAGTGTGTGTACAGTGTGTGCATGCGTGTATGTACAGTGTGTGTAATGTGTGCATGCGTGTATGTATAGTGTATGTACAGTGTGTGTGTATGCGTGTTTGTATAGTGTGTATGTACAGTGTGCATTTTCTGGTGAAACAGTGCCTCAATACATGCATTTTCTGGTGAAATGTTGCCGCATTATGATTATTTTCTAGTGAAATGCTGCCACAATACGTGTATTTTCTGATGAAACACTGTCGCATTACGATTATTTTCTGGTGAAACGATGACGCAATATGTGTATTTTCTTATGAAATGTTGTTGTATTATGATTATTTTCTGGTGATACGCTGCCGTAATACGATTATTTCCGGTGAAATGATGTTGAATTACGAATGTTTTCTAGTGAAACGCTGCTGCAATATGTTTATTTTCTGGTGAAACGCTGTCACATTATGATTGTTTTCTTGTGAAATGCTGCCGCAATATGTTTATTTTCTGGTTAAATGTCGCATTACGATTGTTTTCTGGTGAAACGCTGCCGCAATACGTTTATTTTCTGGTGAAACGCTGCCAGATTACGATTATTCTCATGACTAGATTGTGAGACCCTCTGAGGGACAGTTAGTGACAAAACAATATACTCTGTAAAGCGCTGCGCAATATGTCAGTGCTATATAAATACATAAATAAATAATGGGAGGGCACCACGGGAGGGGGGGGGGGGCGCCACAGGTTTTCTCGCCTGGAGTGAAAAAATGGCTAGAGGCACCCCTGTTTGCGAAAATTCAGATTCGGTCGTAATCACGACCACGCGAAGCAATTAGAATTCGCCTCCGTCTCGTGATTACGCATAGAATTTGGAATCATGAGTCATAATCACAAATGGCCTTTAAATTGCTTCCAAAGCTTCTTTTATGGTAAATTATGCATAAAGCATCATGTTTTTTTAAAGAAAAAACAATTAATTATGTGTGGTGGTATAATAAAAAAAAAAAAAATATTTTTTCTGCTACAGCATAGCTAAATTTGGGGCTGAATAGCTAGTGACGCATGGCAGCAGCACCTTATTCTGTGGACCCTGGCGGTGGGAGCACAGACAGCAGGAGGAGGAGGAGGGAGGAATAACATGTGGCAGCAGGCAACATAATAGGCCATGGCACCTGGCAGTACCACGGCTGAAATAAGCAGCAGCAGGAGGTTCCAGACAGCAGTCGTGTAGCCCACATTGGGCTCGATTCACAAAAGGGTGCTAACTCAGTTAGCACGCCTAAAAGCTTTGGGCATGTTAACTACGGTGCTAAGCAGTTAGCACGCCTAAAGCTTTTATTGATCACGTGCAAAATTTAGCACTGTGCGGTGCACGTGAAACGTTGCACCAGATGCGATCAAAACGACGCACCGGGTGCACCTAAAACAATGCAACCAGTGCACCCAAAAAATTTTGGATGCACCCGGTGCTACATTTTAGGCACACCCGGTGCAATGGTTTGATTGCACCCGGTGCAACGTTTTGCACGCACCGCGCAGCGATTAAACTTTGCGCACGGAAACTTTGCGCGTCCAAAAGGGCTTTAAGCATGCTAAGGGGCTTTTAGGCATGCTAACAGTTAGCACCCTTTTGGGAATCAAGCCCATTGTGTCTAATACACAACTGGGACAGCACCGTTTTCAACCCAGACACCTCAGATTGTTTTTTTACAACAATAAAGTAGCTATTGTAGTGCCGTAATAGCTGGTGGCACATAGCAGCAGTGTATAATTGTGTGGACCCTGGCGGTGGGAGCACAGACATGAGGTAAAAGCATCAGGAGGAGGAGGCATAACATGTGGCAGCAGGCAATATAATAGGCCTTGGCACCTAGCGGGGGTACTACAGCTGAAATTAAGCAGCAGCAGGCGGTTCCAGACAGCAGTCATGTAGCCCACATTGTGTCCAATACACAACTGGGACAGCACAGTTTTCAACCCAGACACCTCATAAATATTTTTTTTTTTTTTTTTTACAACAATAAAGTAGCTATTGTAGTGGCATACTACCTAGTGGCGCATGGCAGTAGAGCTTAATTCTGTGGACCCTGGCGGTGGGAGCACAGACAGGAGGTAAAAGCAGAAGCAGCAGGAGGAGGAGGAGTAACGTGTGGAGCGGTCAATACAATAGGCTATGATACCTAGTGGTGATACCACAGCACAAACAAAGATAAACAACCGTGAGGTTCCAGGAAGTGGTCGTACAGCCGCAGTTGGGTTCTCCCCACAACTCGGACAGCACAGTTTGCATCCCAGACACCACAGAATCTATTTATTTATTTATTTTTTTACACAAGAACAGTAATAGCTATTTTGATGGTGTAATAGCTAGTGGCAACAGCGTATAATTGAGTGGACCCTGGTGGTGGGAACACAGACAGCAGGAGGTTAAATGCAGCAGCAGCAAGAGGAGTAACATACATGGCAGCAGGCAGCATAGGCCATGGCACCTAGCGGTGATACCACAGCAAAAAAAAAGCTCAGGCCAAATTAACAGAAAACTGAAGCTTGGTGTACAAAAAAAAATTCCCAGCCACCTTTTGCCCCCCTGTCACTGACAACAGGTGCCAGGAACTTACCTTTAATCCAGGCCTGGTTGATCTTCAGGAAGATGAGTCTCTCGGGACAGACGAGAGCGCTTCTCGGTGACCATGCCACTGGCCGCACTGAAGCACCTCTCAGACAGCACACTGTAATTTCCAGGGCGTACTGCGCCAGCTCACTCCAGATCTCCAAGCGCTTGACCCAGTTTTCCATGGGGTCCACAGGGGTGTCGGTGTCAAGCCCGCTGAAGGACCCCATGTACAGGGATGCTCATCCAGATTCAGGATATCTGGGTAAGCCGGATATCCAAACTTTTTTCAGCTATCCAGCTGGATTTGGATTCCGGATACCTGGGCCCAAATCCGGATAGCAAACCGAGGATATTTGGTCGCATACCCAAATATCCGTGGATATCCGGTGGATATCCGGATCCGAATACTGTAACTAAGGAGATGACGTCCCTGACGTCATTGAGCCAATCAGAGGGCTCCCAGGGGCTCCCAGCAGAAGCCCTAGCAACCAATCACAGAAGGGAACCCTGGCCAGCCCCACCTGACCTCATTGAGCTAATCAGAGTGCTCCCAGCCTAATTCCTGGCACCCAATCACATAAGGGAACCCTGGCCAGGTCCCCCTGTATAATAAGGAGGGGTGCCATGATGAGAAATCTCGTCCTTGCTTGTGAATGCTCACTGAGAGACATGCTCCAGTGCTGCTGGCCTAGCAAGTGCTGTATACAGTGATAAACCTAAAGTTGTTCAGTGATTAACCCCTTCACTATCAGTACACTATTGTTATATATATTGTTAATTAGGTAGCAGCTAGCTTGATTTCATTCAGTGAGGTACAGTCAGAGTGTGTGCTGCAGGCCTGCTACAGCTGCTATGTGTCTGTGTGTGTGCTGTGCACAGACCAGGCCAGCTGCTGCCTGCAGGCCAGCTAGCCTTAGCTGCAGTATAGGTTAGGTTAGGATATGGGATTACTGTGTTATTGTGTAGTTAGTACTGTAGTACTGCTAGTAGATGTTAGAGTAGTAGTACTACTGTGTTAGCTTACTACAGAACTGCTGTGCTGTGAGCAGTGTGTAGTGTCTTCTCCTCTGTCACTCGGCACTTTGCACTTTGCACATGGCACTTTGCACGTGGCACTTTGCACGTTGCACTTTGCACTTGGCACGTGGCACTTGGCACGTGGCACTTTGCACTTGTCACTTTGCACTTGGCACTTTGCACTTTGCACGTGGCACTTTGCACGTGGCACTTTGCACGTTGCACTTTGCACTTTGCACGTTGCACTTTGCACGTTGCACTTGGCACGTGGCACTTGGCACGTGGCACTTGGCACGTGGCACTTTGCACTTGTCACTTTGCACTTGTCACTTTGCACTTTGCACGTGGCACTTTGCAAGTGGCACTTTGCATGTGGCACTTTGCACGTGTCACATGTCATGTGGCACGTGCAAAGTGCCATGTGCAAAGTGCCATGTGCAAAGTGCCACGTGCAAAGTGCCAAGTGCAAAGTGCCACGTGCAAAAAGTGCAAAGTGCCACGTGCAAAAAGTGCCAAGTGCCACGTGCCAGGTGCAAAGTGCCAAGTGCAAAGTGCCACATGCCAAGTGCCACGTGCCAAGTGAAAAGTGCCACGTGCAAAGTGCCACATGCCAAGTGCAAAGTGCCACATGCAAAGTGCCAAGTGCAAAGTGCCACGTGCAAAGTGCCAAGTGCCATGTGCCACTACCAAGTGCCAGGTCCGGCATGCTCCTGGCAGACGTTACACCTACTACTGCTGCATTGCCCTGCTCCTGCTGCCTGTGCTGCTCACACCGTCAGAGTGCCACAGGCCACTGCTGCTGTGCCTTATACCTATATTTAACCCAAAACACAATTTCTGCATAATTTTTCGGAGGTGTCTGGGCTGATGTCCCAGATGTGCGGTTGGACTTTGGACACAATGTGGACTGCACGACCGCTGTCTGGAACCTAGTCCTGATGTTAATTTACAGCCATTTTTGGGGGGGAGGGGACTTATTTTAAGTCCCCACATCATCAATTAGTGTTTCCCTTAAAAAAAAACATGATGCTACATGCATCATTTACCCTAAAAAACGTTTCAAAAGCAATTTAAAGTCCACTTTCGGTCTTCTATCCGGATATATCTGAATCCGGGTGGATATCTCGGATACTGGGTTCAGATATCCGATTCGGATTCCAAAAGTTCAAACTCGGATATCCGATTCGGATCGAATATCTGAGTATCCGGATCCGAATTCTATTCGGATTTTGAAAAGGGGTATCCAAGCAGCACTGCTTATCAATAATCCAGGGGAACCTGACTGCCCACCCTCCTCTATACCCTCTCCTACCCTACTCCTCTCCTCTCCCTACCTCGCCAACCTGTCTAATCCTAATAGGCACTTTCACCCCTCTATTACTCCAACTTGAAATTATTCTATGAGGTCTGCAACCACCTTTATGTTTTGGTTTTATTATTTCTATTTCTTTCTCTTTACTTCTCACTCCTCTTTTATCTCTCTCTCTCTGTCTTCAATCTCTGCATACTTCATATCCTTCTATATGCCTATCACCAATTATCTTTTCCTCGACAATCTGCATTTTATAGAATCTAACACCTGTGGTCACGCTTCAATCCACACACAAGATTGATCCCCTAAACTCCCCAAATCCCTTTTTACTATAACAGATATCTACTGCCTCTCTAATATCCCAAAATTGACATACATCTCTAAATTTCTCTATATTATAATAGACCATAGTTGCTTAGATTTTTCACAACGGTTACTCAGCGACCTTTGACCTCCTCAACACTCAGATTGTTGTCAGAGTCTGGGACTGCAGACTGAAGATCCTGTCTTCATTTGTCAAATTGTTTTTGATATTTTTTCGCCTATATTTCTTGTCCTCTGCCTTAAATTGCCCTAGGGCTGTGGAGTATCACACACACACACACACACACACACACACACAAAACCCACAGGAGACCGATGTGCTAGCCCTCAAAAGGGCTATTTGGGGTGCTTTCACAGCTAGTGAGGAACAAGGACACAGGCCTAGCTAATGCTTTCCCCACCTATCTGCAGCAAGTCTGACCATGCTCTCACTACTAACAGTCAGCAGCCCGCAGCCAGCAGAGAATGAATCCAATATAGCCACCGCAACTGCTTTTTGATAGAGGGGTGGGGGGGTCCAGGAGGGGGTGCTAGCTGATTGGCTACCATGTGTCTGCTGACTGTGAGGTAAGGGGTCAAAGTTTAACTCAATGATGATGTATAGGGGTGGATCAAACACGCCAAATGTTTTTTGTATGCTGCGAATGCGAACAGAGGAAATTTGCAGAATACTGTCCACCACCAAACTTTTTGGGCCATCTTTAGTGGCCAAGACCATTCAGAGGTTTAAGAGGCCAGGTTCCACTTAGAGCAGGCATTGCTATGGTCTTAATTGACCAAAGAAGTTAAGTACACATGCTCAGTGTCATATCCAGAGGTTGTCTTTTGTAAATAACCATATGAGTGCTGGCGTGAGGGATCTGCCTGTCAGTGCTAAGACCATACGCTGCAAACTGCATCACATTGGTCTGCATGGCTATCATTTCAGAGGGAAGCCTCTTCTAAACATGTTTCACAAGAAATCTTGCACACAGTTTGCTGAAGACAAGCCAACTGCAGACATGGATTACTGGAATCATGGCCTTTAGTCTGATGAGACCAAGATACAATGATTGGATTCTGATGGCATCAAGCGTGTGTGGTGGCAACCAGGTGAAGAATACAAATTCAAGTGTGTCTTGCCCACAGTCAAGCACTTTGATGAGAGTGTCATTGTTTGACGGTGCAAGAGTGCTGCTTAGTGGCGTACTTGGAATGGAGTGGGGGTTGGGTTTACATTATGGGAGGGTTGACACACACACTGACACTTATAGGGGTTGATTCACTAAACCGTGCTGACGCATAGCCCGGCAGTTAACACGCCTTATCAGAGATAACACGCCTTACCAAAGTTAACACGCCTTATCAAAGTTAACACGCCTTATCAGAGTAGTATTGTGAGCGCTACGGGCTCAGGGCAGGGCGAGTGGAGCTGTTGTCATTGCCAATTAGCAGGCATAAGTTCGTAGCGCTCACTATGCTACTCTGTTAAGGCGTGTTAACTTTGGGAAGGCGTGTTATCTATGATAAGGCGTGTTAACGGCCGTCCTATGCGTTAGCACGGTTTAGTGAATCAACCGCATAGTGTGTTACCTCTGCTCAGCGCATGGCAGAATTTGCTGAATGATGTGATGATTCCTCCCTCCCTCTCCATCGGCCCTCCTCCTGTGCCCCCCTGTTGCAGAGTGCAGCGATGTGGCTTGAGTATAGTCTCATCTGCTCCAAAATCAATGTTTCTGTCCATCCTCGTCACCAGCCGGCCACTTTTGAACCAAAAACTCACTTCTAAAACTCGCTATCCCACCTACTGGCTCCCAGCTACAGAAACGATTTATTTTTACCTTACTTTTTTATCAACCATTATATTTTTTGTTAGCTGTTATTTTTTCCACTACTTTCACACTTTCTTGAAATTATTGGCACTTTTGCAAGTATGTATGGCTAAAGTGAATGTAAATTCTATTCCCGTTGTTAATGGTCATCAACACTCTCAGATATTTTTTTTTGCTTTACTTAAAACCTGGAAACAGTTATTGACCTGTAAGGTACAAAACACAAAGTCTAAGCAGCATAAACTGACCTAAGTAACATAGAAGAAATAGACTGCATTTTACCCACTGCTTGCTCTGGTTTGGTAGCCATTTTATCACTGAGCACATGGGCTTAGACAATAGCCAGTCTCTGCCTCATGACATGCCACTGTGTGCCCCCCACACCTCTCTCTGCCCCCCACCATTGCTCTATAGCCCCCCTTGTCTATATATCTTATCTAAAGTTTAGATAGTTTACACAGCAAATCTAGCTGCAAACAGCCTTATTAGAATATGATTATTTCTTCCTGTGATACAATAACAGCAGCCATGTTTGTAAACATTACACAGAGGCAGGCTTATCTGCATCTTCAGCACTCAGCCTGTAAAAAAAAAACTAATCCCCCTCCTCCTCCCTCCTCTCCTCTGCCTCTGAAATCTCTGGCTAGTAATACCTCCCCCTCCTCCTGCCCAGACTGAGTTCTCATTAGCCCTTGCTACTGTCTGAAAATGCCTTGGCTCTCTGAAAACCTGTGGGTGTGGCTTGTTTAGTTTATATGGAATTAGAGTATTAAAACAAAAACAAAAAAGTATTTGGCTTGAGGAATGCCCTATAAACAATAGGAAAGGAACACAATTATGCAATGACTGAGTAAAAGTTCATTTCGGATCCACTTTAAGCACACAGTAAAGGGAGGCACCGTGTCACAAATTTCACTTGCAGAGGTTTCCTATCTTGAAGAAGTTTAACACAGATACCATGTTCTTATATATTAATAGGATATTTAAAATCTGTCTTCCGAAGCAGGAGTACAATCTTAACCTTTATCTCCTTCATCTTCATTCCATAAATGACAGGATTCAAAAATGGTGGTATAACAAATGGCTGCACAGACATGAGGACTCTTAGCTCATATGGGAGTTTATCTGGAATAAAACGATACAGCAAGATCTCAAAGAGAGAAGCTGTTAAAAAATTGACAATACATATTAAATGGGGCGAGCAGATCTGAAGGGCCTTCTGCCTGACTTCTTTTGAAGACCTCAAACAGACTTTAAAAATCTTGACATACGTGTAAAAGGTGAACAGTGGCATTAGTCCTATAACTATGGTTGCTACCAATGTTCCAAAATAATTGTTCACTGTTGTGTCAATGCAAGAAAGTCTCACCACTGACCAATTGTCACAGTAGATCTTCAAGATTTCTGAAGAACATAATGGAAGTCTTATAGTCAACAGAAAGTGAACATTAAATAACACAGTAGGTTGCACATAAGCTCCAGCAAGCAATTTGAAAACTGTCGGCAAGGTCATTATGATGTTGTATCTGAGTGGGTTACAGATGCAGACATAGCGGTCATAGGCCATAGCTGCCAGTATAGACATTTCATAGGAGACATAGGTGTGGATGCAAAAAACTTGTGTCAAGCAAGCAATATAAGAAATGGAATGAGTCTCCTGCAGAAGATGTATGAAGAGACTAGGATAGAAGCAGCTACTACCATAGACACCATTGAAACACAAGGCTGCGATGAACACGTACATTGACTGATGAAGACTCTCGTGACGTATGATTGTAGCAATTACTGCTAAATTAAGAGTAAGATTTAATGTGTAACCAAAGAAAACTATGACACAGTAAAAATATCTCATGGAAGTTACGACCCCAAAGTTTAACGATAGCGTAGATGGTTGAGAGAAGGTGCCATTGTTCATCTTGCTCTACAACACAAGCGCTAAAAGAAAATATGGTACATGATATGGGATGCAATCTGCACTGACCTGCCTTCACAGAGGCTGTTTTATTGGAACGCTAAATGAGTTCAGTCAAGTATGTATAAGAAACACCGTGCTGGATACACCAACATGGCCAAAGCTACCTATTTAGGCAATGGCAGTTGTCCTTGCATCTTCCCTGCAGCTTTTTATTCCTCATGCAAGCTTTCTGACCATCATTGTGGTCAGGTGACACTGAGTATAGAAGCTCTCCTGATTCAGCGTCTTCAGGAGCTCTCTTCCCTCAGTGTCCTGAGGAGCCCTCTAAACTGAGTGTCTTTAAGAACTTTGTGGACGCTGTGTCTCCAGGAGCTCTCGGGAGTCAGAAGCTGCCACCACCACATAGAGATTAGGTATTGTCAGATACTGCATCGATGTTTAAAGCATTTATTGAAAGCATAAAAACACTCTTAAGGGGCCCATACACCCAGCGATTTTCCTGCCGATATACAGCAGATTCGATCACTGTGATCGAATCTGCTGTGAAATAGTTGCGCAAACGCTGACAGAGCAATTGATTTCCTCCAAAATCGATTGTTCCCATTGATCTGTGCGTGCGGAAGATTTCCTTCGATCGCTGGCGGGTTGGGAGTGCGTCGATAGCAGAGTTTCGAATGCCCAACGACCGACACTAGCGGGAAAACATTACCTGCTCCACCTGCGCATGTCCTCGCTGTTGCCTCTGCTCCTTTTTCGCTGGGCTCCAGCAGGCTTCACTTCTTCCTGTCCGGACAGGAAGTTTAAACAGTAGAGCGCCCTCTACTGTTTTAAACTTCCCTGGCAGGAAGTACAGTGAAGCTGGAGCCGAGTGCGGAGAAGAAGACAGCGGAGACCAGGGGACTTGCGCTGGCCTGATCAGGTAATGTATGCGAGGGTGGGGGGCGGCGACAGCGCCAGCTCCACAGATTGTGATCGGTTTCATGCTGAAATCGATTCACAATCTGTTTGCAGTAAAAGCAGTCATACGATCCCTCTCTGATCATATTCGATCAGAGAGGGATCTATCTGTTGGTCGATCCGAATCTCAGATCTGCACAAGACCTGCTGTTGTCCTCCTCTAGGATTACCTCTTCGCTTTCACGTATACAAGATTTCTCACGCGCTTCACCCTCCTCTACCCTCCCACAACACATCCGTCACTCTGCAACATTTGTTACCTTTAAACGGTTTCTCAAAACTCACTTGTTCCCACAAGCATACGCTCTACCTTAGGCCACTTCCCCTTTGTCCTAAAGCCAAGTCCTACTAGATATTTTAAAACACACTGTGTAACGATCGGTGAAGCACAGAGAGGATCTGATTACCAGTGATCTGCAGTATCACAGGAAATACAGATGTATACCAGATTATACGTGATCTGCAGTATCACTGATAATCCGATATACTAGCTAACCTCTGTTCACCTGAGTAGAGTGTAGTGTTTGGTGTAACTGTAACACTTTGAGGACTAGGCCTCAGTGCAGCAAGGAGAACTGCACAGATTCCTTCCGCAGACTTGAGCTCTCCAAGACGGGAGGAGTCAGACTGACAGTAGGAAGGACAGACTGAAAGCAACCTTCAGGAGGAAGGATCACTAACAGAGCGAGGAACCGCCTCTAACAGTAAGGTCGGTTCTCGGGGTCGGACAAGCCAGGTCGTACACACACGGACAGATAAAGTACAAGATCAGGAGGCAAAGGCGGAGTCAAAGTACAGGCAGGGTTCAGCAACGGGGTATCAGATATATCGGGGTACAAAATCAGGAGGCAGAAGTAGAGTCAAAGAACGAGCCGGGGTTCGGCAACAGAGTATCAGAAATATCGAGGTACAAGATCAGAGTTCAGGAGGATAGTCAAGGCAGGCAAAAGTCATAACAGATAATCACAATCAAACTAGTACTTTAGCTATCAACAGAATCTAGCTAAGTGTAGGATTACAGCTCCAGCTGGTCCCGGCACACTTGCGGATCTGACTACGGATCTGGGTGCTCCCACATATGTGATCGCACGCCAGACAAAGAGCAAGTGAACAACCAGCAGTATATATACTCTAGGACCTTTCCAGGACCTCCCTAATTGCTGGTCCAATGGGAGCAGTGGAATTTGTCAGCTGACCCAGCTGGTCAGCCGACACCCTTCTAACTGCTATTTAAACTCTGCCTCTGTGCTCGCGCGCGTGTAAGTCTGAATCTTGGTGGACTATCAGTCCCAGCCACACCAGTACTGTTTTGCAATGTATCCAGTGAACTGAGTGCGGGAGCCGCCTCCAATGCGGATTCCGCCGTTCCCAATGCGGATTCCGCCACTCTGCCTAAGCGGCATGCAGCGTTTTTTCCGCGTTGTGACGCCATGCTGGACGCGGAAACAGCCGCCTCGCCTTGAGAGACAGCGGCTTTTCCGCGTTTCATCACACACTGCCTCTAGGTATGTTTATTTTATACTACCCCATCTTTTGTTTCCCCCCTATTCCTTTAGATTGTAAGCTCACAAGGGCAGGATTCTCTCCCCATTTGTGTCTTGGAATTCATTATACATTTTATTCATCATGTTACTATTGTCACTGACATTACCAATTCTGTATTTTGTATTGATTCTGTATTTTGTCATCAATTATGTATTTTGTATTTTGGTGTTGTATTCCATTGTCTGTATTATTATGTAAACCACGTTAGTTTTGTACTTTGTACAGCGCCACGGAATATGGAAGCACTTTATAAATTAATAATAATAATAATAATAATATTAAAAACAAAAACAATCAGGAACACAGCAAACTCCCATTGTGGGTCCTTGCTAGTGTTGGGCGAACAGTGTTCGCCACTGTTCGGGTTCTGCAGAACATCACCCTGTTCGGGTGATGTTCGAGTTCGGCCGAACACCTAATGGTGTTCGACCAAACCGTTCGGCCACATGGCCGAACTAAGAGCGCATGGCCGAACGTTCCCCGAACGTTCGGCTAGCGCTGTGATTGGCCGAACGGGTCACGTGGTTCGGACCCGAACGCGCTCTAATTGGCCGAACTGTCACGTGGTTCGGGTAAATAAATACCCGAACCACGTCATATCTCCGCCATTTGTCTGTGGGTTTAGCTTTGGGTAGGCAGGCAGGGTAGTTCACGCTCCAGCCACGCTAGCCAGGGTCCCCCCAGTCATTGTGTCGCTGCTGAGAATAGTAGTACACCGCTCGCTCAGCCACACTATATAGCATTGTGTTTACTGCCACTCTGTGTACCTCGCTCAGCCACACTATATAGCATTGTGTTTACTGCCACTCTGTGCCTGCTGGGAATAGTAGTACACCGCTCGCTCAGCCACACTATATAGCATTCTGTTTACTGCCACTCTGTGTACCTCGCTCAGCCACACTATATAGCATTGTGTTTACTGCCACTTTGTGTCTGCTGGGAATAGTAGTACACCGCTCGCTCAGCCACACTATATAGCATTGTGTTTACTGCCACTCTGTGTACCTCGCTCAGCCACACTATATAGCATTGTGTTTACTGCCACTCTGTGTCTGCTGGGAACAGTACTACACCGCTCGCTCAGCCACACTATATAGCATTGTGTTTACTGCCACTCTGTGTACCTTGCTCAGCCACACTATATAGCATTGTGTTTACTGCCACTCTGTGTCTGCTGGGAACAGTAGTACACCGCTCGCTCAGCCACACTATATAGCATTGTGTTTACTGCCACTCTGTGTCTGCTGGGAACAGTAGAACACCGCTCGCTCAGCCACACTATATAGCATTGTGTTTACTGCCACTCTGTGTACCTCGCTCTCATCTTTATTACATTTATGACTGCATGGTGGTAAAAAGCATGCTATCCGCACGCTTCTTGTCCTCATGCAAGGCCTGGGTTGTTGTGTCTCAAAGCGTGGCCTTCTCCTCCTGCGCCTCCTCCTGTTCTATCACGTGTGCTGCTGTTGCTGCTGGGTTAGTGTTGCCGGTCCCTGTTTATGGAACCTCTCATCTTTATTACATTTATGACTGCATGGCGGTAAAAAGCATGTTATCCGCACGCTTCTTGTCCTCCGGCAAGGCCTGGGTTGTTGTGTCTCAAAGCGTGGCCTTCTCCTCCTGCGCCTCCTCCTGTTCCATCACGTGTGCTGCTGCTGCTGCTGGGTTAGCGTTGCCGGTCCCTGTTTATGGAACCTCTCATCTTTATTACATTTATGACTGCATGGCGGTAAAAAGCATGCTATCCGCACGCTTCTTGTCCTCATGCAAGGCCTGGGTTGTTGTGTCTCAAAAAGCGTGGCCTTCTCCTCCTGCGCCTCCTCCTCCTGTTCCATCACGTGTGCTGCTGCTGGTGCTGGCTGGGTTAGCGTTACCGGTCCCTTTTCCTGGAACTTCTTCTCTGTATTACATTTATGACTGCATGGCGACAAAAAGCATGTTACCTGTGCAAAGAAACATGACATTTTCCACATTTAAAAGACAGTTTTTCCTTTGAAACTTTACAATCAATTTTCTCAAAAACTATAAGCTCTTTTTCAAATATTTTCCTCTTGTACCCACTCCCAAGGTGCACATACCCTGCAAATTTGGGGTATGTAGCATGTAAGGAAGCTTTACAAAGCACGAAAGTTCGGGTCCCCATTGACTTCCGTTATGTTCGGAGTTCGGCGCGAACACCCGAACATCGCAGCGATGTTCGGAGAACGTTCGCGAACCCGAACATCTAGGTGTTCGCCCAACACTAGTCCTTGCACACAACTCACATACAATCAGTGCATTTAAAGTGCTTAGTGCAATATAGTGTAAAAACTTGCCCACTTTTCAACCCGACTGGTTTCAGCCTTGTGCTGTCATCAGGCATATTCCTGATGACAGTACAAGGCCAAAACCTATTTCTGGGGATATACAGTATGTACATCTTTAATACTGGTGGGTAGATATACTGTATTATCTGTTTTTTAACCATATTTACAACCCATTTTTCCTATTATAATTTGAAAACGGATTTTCTCAAAAACAAAGTCTTTTTGAATTTTTTTCCCCCTTGTTTCCACAATTCTGCTTAAAGAGGAACTGTCGCGAAAATCTTAAAATTCAAAACACATACAAATAAGAAGTACATTTCTCCCAGCGTAAAATGTGCCATAAATTAATTTTCTCCTATGTTGCTGTCACTTACAGTAGGTAGTAGAAATCTGACATTACCGACAGGTTTTGGGCTAATCCATTTCTCCATAGGGGATTCTCAGCATGGCCTTTATTCTTTATATAGACATTCCCTTAAAAAGATTTATACAAAGATGCTGGCCAGCCTCCCTGCTTGCTGCACACTATTTTGACAGTTGGACGTAGCAACTGCCATTCACTAAGTGCTTTTAAAAATAAAGAAAACCCTGAAACCCCCCCCATGAGAAGATGAGCAAGTCCAAAACCTGTCGGTAATGTCAGATTTCTACTACTGACTGTAAATGATGGCAACTTAGGAGATAAGTAATTTATGGCTCATTTTACTCTGGGAGAAATGTACTTCTTATTTGTATGTGTTTTGAATTTTAAGATTTTTGCAACAGTTCCT